>NW_026932575.1:0-53293 GCF_032062105.1 Saccostrea cuccullata
ATTTTATAGGAAAAATCTTTAAAAATCTTCTTCTCAAGAACCACTGGGCCAGGAAAGATGAAACTCATGTGGAATATCATCCTTAGGTAATGTTGATTGAAGTTTGTTCAAGTAATGACCCCCCGGGGGTAGGGTGGGGCCAAAATGGCCGATCAAAGTTTTACATAGGTATATATAGGAAAAATCTTAAAAAATCTTCTTCTCAAGAACCATTGAAACAGGAAAGATGAAACTCATGTGAAATTATCCTCAGGTAGTGTAAATTCAAGTTTGTTCAAGTCATGACCACGGGGTAAGGGTGTGGCCAAAATGGCCGACCAAAGTTTTACATAGAAATATATAGGGAAAACTTTTTAAATCTTCTTTTCAAGTACTTCAAAGCCAGGATTAGTTATATTTGTATGGAATCATCCTCAGGTAATGTAGATTCTAGTTCGTTCAAATTATGATCCCTTTGGGGTTAAAATTCAAGCCCCCCCCCCCCCCCCCGACTTAAGTTAAATTTCAGGTCTGATCTGATATGTGTTTTTTCCTAGCTGATGTGCTGGACCTCTTGTTTATGATTTTTACAGAAAAATATACATATTTTGTCGATATTTTGAGTAAAAGTCACCGAGTGCATGTGTGTTCAGGATCAATATTTTGATATAATGTGTAGAATGATAATATCAATGAAATATGTAAATATTGTTCCTGAACAAACTTGCGCTTTATAAATTTTAAAGCTAAAATTGTTGAAATTTTGTCCATTTTGTCCTCTTTCTGAAAAAGGATATAAAATTGGACTAGTTTGTGATGTCATAAAAACAAAAATTGTGAATACACTGCTTTGACACTATGATATTTTCTGTTAATTTATATTTCTCATACAATTTATTGAATTCAGCACATTTCAGGAAGTTTTCAAAATTTGACTTTTGTGGGGGCAAATATAAGCAATATACCGCATATAGTTCTTTATGTATATACAGTCATGTTTAATTTAGATTTAATGTTTTCTTGTAACAGAATTTGAATTATTTTACATTATTTATAATGATTGTTATGTGAATTATAAGTCCACCCATTAATTTCAAAAGATATTAAGTTGTATTACATGTATCTATAGATCATAATACAAAACGTACCAGTTTTTAGAGAACAAGTTTATAAAACTTGAATTAAATAATATACCCGTAATTTGTACATTCAACTTTTATCTGCACTATGGTCACATGTATCATAAAGCTGAACTCGACTCATTGATTAAGGCATATGCCATTGTCGATATTAATGTCTGCTATAATTATAAGCACCAAGCTATACCACCGTATACAACGGGTAACGCGGGGGAGTCGCTAAAAAGTATGGGGGAGTCGTTTTCAACTTATGGGGGTGTAGATTTTCACCGCTTCGGAGTCAGAAGAGATGTGGGTCACGTCTTTTTTCGTCATATGTAAGATCTATTTACAAAACATAAATAGCCCACGGAAGGTAGCAATAGTTGAGCTTTGTCTAAGTCATTTGTCCGGTTAGCATATACGTCTAGTTCTCTCAAACACTTCGAAACTATTCGACAGATTTCCTATTTACGTTGATCGAGTGGTTAAAACATGCATGATTTGCACAATCTACGACTTGTGTGGGGATTATGACAGTTAAAACAGCAAAAGCAAATTATAAATCTTACAACTGCAACAATTAATCTTGTCTAGACTGAACAGAAATTAGTAATTAAGATATTTTTTCTTCAGACAGTAAGGGTTACGTAGGGGGGAGTCGTTTCTGGAAAAACACAACGAATAGAGGAGTCGCACAGTTGAATAGTATTATCATTTTAAATTTTGACTTTTCCTTTGTTAAATGCTTCCTTACACTTATTTCGATAATTTTATAATTTTAGTAAAATATAACAAATTAAATAAAATCAATAAAAGCAATATTTACAAGTAAAAATAAAAACATGTATTTATCGTACCTATTTTAAAGTGCATGGGTATACCAGCAGTTCATGTACATTTGATATGGTTTCTGCAACGAATACACGCACGTGTATGGATGTGCAGTAAATGGAATATTCTAAAATTTCAGCATTTTAAATAAAATACCATTAGGCAGCTATATATCATGTTGTAGGATATCCTGATGCATGGCTATGTTCAAAATTTCAAAGGATTTCATCAAAAACCTAGAAAAAATAGACTTTACAAATCAGATGAAGCGCACGTGCATGCGCGTGAGATCTTGCTATTTTGACCATGTCATATTGTCTATACTACTTCTATATCCTTATATTATGAGTTTCAAAGCATTTCATCAAAACAGTGAAGATATACGTCTATATCAATTAAATCGGTCTTTGCAAGCCGTTCACACATACATTTATAATATGTCTACAATTCTAAATATCAAAGCTTCATCAAAAAATGTAAAAGTTACGGCAATTTCAAGTATATTGGTCATTTCACGTGTTGCATGCAAGCAGTGCGCGCAAAATGGTCCGCAAATCTACATAACATGCCTAATAAAAAGGTTTCCCCTTAATCGGATGTGTACTTTACAAGATCATTCGCGGACAAAATTTTAAATAATAATAATAATAATAATAAGAAACAGAGTAAAAACAATATGTTCCCCAACTTCGTTTGGGGAACATAATAAAATCAATAAAAGCAATATTTACAAGTAAAAATAAAAACATGTATTTATCGTACCTATTTTAAAGTGCATGGGTATACCAGCAGTTCATGTACATTTGATATGGTTTCTGCACGAATGAGCAGTAAATGGAATATTCTAAAATTTCAGCATTTTAAATAAAATACCATTAGGCAGCTAAATTAATGTCGATCGGATGAAAAAATAACTACAAATATGAAGTCGGAGGGGATTTCAGGTTTGCCACTTTCCTTCACACATAACATAAATAAACTCTTCCAAAGAAAATATTTCGGGATGAGAGCATGGTATTTGAATATTTTTCTTTGTGAATTTTTTTTTAGCTCTTAATTTTAATTAGAACTTCCTTACATGGAATAACAATTTTGAAATACATTTCAAGAAACAGGCACGTTTAGTATGAAGTGGCCTTCCTACTTTTTGTTGTAGAATAGTTAAATCATAGTTATATTTGCTAATGTTTTAAAAAATTTGGTTGAGAAACTCTGTTGCAACCTCCTTTCACCAACTCATTTTTTTGATCAATGGTTTATATAGTTCTTTTTTCATACTTTTGATATATTATTGTTGTAAAATACTGTGCTAAAATGTAGACATTCCTTCTTACTGTTTTTCTGAGCGGTCAAATAAATCGCGTCTTGACTAGGAGCGAGATGTTGGACCTGTCGATGAGATATTGCACCGCTTATTTCACAGTGTGCGCAGGGTCAGTTATCAGAACTTTACGGAATTGACCAAGATTCCACTGCAGTGTGGATGAACAAAATTTCATCATGATAATATAAAAAAAAAACAGTAAAAGTTATCGAAAATCATTCATCGAAAGTGTTCTCGGACAGGAATGCATTTTTTTCGACCCTTGAATAAAACTAATTGCCCTCGACCTAACAGCCTCGGACAAACAGTTTGGTTCTTCGGTCCGACAAAACGCATATTGCCCTCGAACACTGTCTGTGAATTTATATAAAGTGCTGGTTTCCCCTTTCCAAAACGTCGTGCATGTAAAAGAACATTTCATGTGCCTGTGTTCTTTATACATATATGTCAACTTTCAGTTTTTATGCCGCAGGGAACCCTTAACAAATACTAGAGGTACTGTGAGCAATGAGCTCACTAAATGATACCCCCCGCCTCCCACATGGTTATAACTGGTGAAAAAGTCCATGTTTTCCTGTGGCCGGGAAACCCAAAATATGTGTCGGATCAAAAAGTAAAACAGGAGGTGCACAATGGCAATATGTAATAAAGATTCTGTGAAAGTTTCATCAAAATTCATTCAGCGGTATGAGAGGAGTTGCGGATAAGAGATGGGTACCCCAAAGCGTAACAGACGGACAGACGGACGGACGGATGGAATTAACGATTACTATATACCCTCCCGCTTTTCAAGCGGGGGGTATAATAATTCGAGGCATCATTTTGAATACTAGTATTTCTTTATTTCAATATGGCTGTGCATTTGAAATATCAGTTCCAAGAAATTTACAGGTTTTAAAAGCATGAAATTCTGACTTTATTGAAATAATTAAAAAAAACATACTGTTTTCCTTTGCTGACTCTTATATGAAACAACCCGTCATTGTATGTGTTCAGGAAAGTGCGAAAAAGGGGGTTGGGGGTGGGTAATGGGGTAACTGTATATACCTGCGAAAAGGTAAGAGAGGGTATAACATGTATATGATTAAATGTAGACAGGGAAGAATATTTTGGTATTTGTTCTGTTCAAAGTTAGGATTTAATTATTTTTTACGCTTCGCCTTTTATAATTATCATACCGTAGACATGCATTTCCAGCGCGTGGGGAAATATGCAATTCAGTCCCGTCTTTAGCATTCATCTTGTATATTAACATATATGTGTAATAACCCCAGATTATCCCAATTATTCTCATTTAACATACTAATCCGTTGCCCCCCCCCACCCCCCAAAAAAAAGTCAAGGGGCAGGACTGACGCGTCAGAGATTTCCCTTTTTCTTATAAAAACAAAAGTGGTTGATATCATGAAGAAATTTACCATATCATAAATCTGGTTGTTCTTTTTTTTTAATGGAGAGGTTGTCATTGTTGGCAATGATCTTTTTGAATTTTTGTGATGTAAGAACTACATACTGATGGGAGGGTTTTCACCCGAAGCACATGAATTCCGAAGATATATACCGGCATAATCCAATTGTACATGTGTATTGATGATTTTTTTTTTCTTGGACTGATGAAGCCACAGAAAAAAATCTCTTGTCGAAACTTCAAATTGTAAATGAATTAACCCAACATCAATTTATAAATATTTACGATTAAATAAAAAGGTATTTGCATGCAGTGTCTGGGGAGACAGCACAATAAACTTGAAAAAAAAAATTAATAAGCAAACTTGAATCCCCTTAGCCCAAGAGACAATTGACAAAGCTCACTTTAGCAAAGCAAAATAATTTTAAATTCCACTAATTGCTGATCGAGAGCTGCAAAGTTTGACCTGTACTCGACACTTGGGGCCATTAAATGAGCAGTGAGAGATTTTTCGTGCCAACGTCCAATGCCACGCAGGACCTCCGTTTATTTCGTGTCATCCAAAGGATTGGTCTCCATGTCCCACAGTGGGATTTGAACCCCTCATCCAAAGGACCGGTCTTCATGTCCCACAGTGGGATTTGAACCTTACTCCTTGACTCTATAAAGCAGATGCTCTTCCACTGCGCCATGTGGGCGACCTTTTAAGTCTGAACCAGCATAAAAATATAGAACAATGTATGTGTACTGAATGTTTTAATATCAATAAAATTAAAACATACAAATTTGAAAGTTGAGTATTATAAAACTTTATAAATGCATAAATATTCATAACTTGATTTAATCTGATTATTCGAACAGAAACCAATGAAGATTTCTTGATTTTTATCATTTGAAAAAGTTTTTTTTACCATAATTAATGAATCCATGCATTTCCCAAATCAAATTTACAAGAGTACCTGGTAATGTGTGAACAAATAATAATATTAAATATCGGTAAAAACAGTATATTTTTATAAAAATATAATTTATTACATACAAACATTCTAAATTCATATGACTTGAAGAAAGTTATATAAAACTGACATGTATGTAAAAAAAATGTATGGTCTAATTATGAATTAATGAAGATAATAATTAATTAAAAAATTATAAATTCTACACATTAGTTTATCAATACCAGGCATCTTAACAGTGAACAATTAGAAATTTCCACAGTCTAAGGGCAATAACTCTCTTGAACACTGATTAATAAAAAAAGAAACATCAGGACATAAGATGCAATCTTTTTTTTCTAAAAAATAACAGCATAAACTTGTACTTTTTCATTCAAAAGTTTCAAAATAACCTCATATTATAAAAGTAAATATTTATAAGGATGATGGCAAAAAAGGTAACATTTTGAACAAATCATAGAAAGTTAATAATTTTAAAAACACCTTCTTATCATTTTAGAAATTCAATATTTTACATAATTTACAACCAAATTACAATGTTAATAAAGATCAGCTAGTCCATACATTCATTTGTTTGTACATGTATCACCTGTCCTTAAATTTGAAATATATATAATGCAAATTTACCCTATACATACTATCAGGTCAACAAAGTAAGAAAAAATTGAGAAATTTTTCAAGGTCTAAGGGCGATAACTCTTTAGAATAACTGGCCAGTAGTCACCATACCTAATATGCTAATATATAAGCTTACTTCATAAAAGTAGGGAGAGATATCACACAGCAATACTGTGTACATGTACAATGTAGTACAATTATATCACACAGTAATACTCTGTACATGTACAATGTAGTACTATTGTATCACACAGCAATACTGTGTACATGTACAATATAGTACAATTATATCACACAGTAATACTCTGTACATGTACAATGTAGTACAATTGTATCTCAAAGATAAACATTCATGTAATCTAGATACAGTTAGACTAGACCCAACTTGCAGTAATTAATTTGAAAAAGAGAATTATTTGAATTTTTTTAAAAAAGGAAGTCCAAGGATGTTCTAGACTTATAAAAGCATTGTTAATTATCCAGTTCTCAACAACAAATGGATTTCAAATGTCCCAGTGGAAGTTTGAAATTTGGTATGACATGTATAAAAATTTAAATTGAACACAATTGAGAACTTACATTTTAGTTCATTTACAAAATAAGTCTACATACAAATAAAAGCGTCTAGTTCCCTATAAACTAGTTCTACATTTTACTGGTTCCCTTGCTCTTCATCTGGATCTCGTTCTAACAACTGGCTCTTCAGACTCAGCAGTTCCAGTCGGTCCTCCGGTGGTAACATCTGGTTCTAACAACTGACTCTTTAGACTCAGCGGTTCCAGTCGGTCCTACGGTGGCAGCACCTGGTTCAAGTGCTCCATCTTGGGGACCAGGTTCTGCATGCTGTCCTTGACCCGGTTAAGAATGGAGAGCATCTCCGAGATCCGCTGAAACTGGTCCGTGTGTTTCTTGTATTTCCTTTGCTTGTCCTGCATCACTCCCAGTAAAAACTGTATTACACAATCAATCTACAAAACAGAGAACAGGAATTATAAGTTTCCGTTGACTTTCACAAAATTTGGCACTGAAGGATTTGTATTAAATTATTCTCTGGCTAAGGAAATTTTGCAGTTTTAATTTTCCCCCAAAAAATATAGCAAAAAAGTGGACATAAAGGACTCATGTAAGATTTTTCTACAGGAATTTACTTTATGCATGAATATCTAATTCTAAACTTATTAAGAACACACTGCTAAATATACATGTCCAGTACTAGTACTACTTGTATCCTGTCAATAAAATTACCCAACTTTTGATGTAGTTTACAATTATATTCTATAACTGTACTGAATGAAACAAACTGTTATTATATAAACTTTATTAAAATCTGCAATTAAAAAAAGGCTTCAGAAGTCCTTATATTTATTAAGGGTAGATGTGAAGAGAATGCAAAGAAATGAGGGAATATAAATACATTTGAATGTATTAAACTAAGTTCAAAACAAAGAAAAGCTGGAGACCAACACTTTGAGGTTAAAATTGTGGAAGATTCTCACGTGTAGATACCAAGAGGTATTCAATAGGGTCTGTAACTAAAGTTTTAAACTTAAAAGTATGAAACAGATCACCAACACTTCGTGAGAATGCAAACTAAGTTCAATAAAAAAAATCAGTTCTAATCCCTAGCTGCAGAACTATAGCTCTTCTAAAAAAACAAGAGGCCCATGGGCCACATCGCTCACCTGAGCATTGTGGCTAAGAAAAATGAGAAATTGGTTTATTATTGAAAAGCTTAAATCCAAAAGTAGTCCCATGATAAATCATGGCTTTGCTATTCTTGAAAAGATGATTTTTTGAATTTTTCTATACATGTGTAATGTAAAACTTTGGTCGGCCATTGTGGCCCCGCAAAAGCCCCATGGGTCATGTTTGGACAAACTTGAATCTACACAACCTGAGGATGCTTCCATATAAATATGATCAATTTTGGCTTTGCTATTCTTGGAAAGAAGACTTTAAAAAAGTTTTCCTATATATTTCTATATAAAACTTTGGTCGGCCATTTTTGCCCCACCTTCCCCCGGGGGTCATGATTGAACAAAATGGAATTAAACTACTGAGGATGCTTCCATACATACTGAAGGGAAAAAGAAACGCAGGGTAAACTTTTGAGGTGAATTAAATTTGTTTTTCTTAAAATACTTTTTAGTTTTCCTATCTAACTTTTAAAATCATCTTTCAAAAAGATATAGCCAAATTCTCATATGATTTTGTGTAATTATTCATGAGTTATTGAAGCTCAAATGACGATACCCCCTAAAAGGGAAAATCGAAAACTCTCATTATCTTCAATGTCCATCTCGTGCATATGTCAGAGTCTTATTTCTCCTTTGCATGGAATTTCATCAGAGTGTTTATCTTTTAAACCCTGGCTATACCAGGTATTTAGCATGGGTAACCACGCAAAAAAAATAAGTCAAACGACGCGCGCATGCGCCAGTGAGAGGAATACAACAATAAGTTGACTGGCTCAAAAAACCAAATTGCGGAATTGTTTTCTTTCAAATTTCATATGAATGTAATGATTATAATCGTGTACACTATAAATGGCTGTTTTGTGGTAGTAAGGTGGCGATTTAAGAGATGGCAGGATGAATAACCCGCTCATAACATGGCTCTGTTTCGCGTTAACGTCAGCGTCACGGTTGATTGAAATCCACTCCAGACCCTCTCTGACAACGGCTAAAAAGTTTTATGTGGGAAAATTTACAAGAGACTGCTTAGTAAACCGTTGTTGCCTTTTTCATTAATTAGGCAATTCGAAAACAAGATCCCATTGAACTTCCGTAAACCGTGCCAAGATTGCAATAAATTCATAATGTCTCTTAATATTGAAAAATGATGTGCATACCTCATATGCATCAAATAATGCAACAAGATTTGTGAACAAACACGTCGTTATCAAATTGCACGTGTTTTGGGCTTTTTAGCGTTTTTCCTACGTGACGTCATAAATTTTACGGTTGAGTAATTCTGAATACTGATTTTGATGCACCGTAGCTAAATTTCCCATCTGACCAATTTTCGTAATATTCGGTCATGTGGTCAAATTTTTATTGACAATTATGCTACCCTGCGTTTCTTTTTCCTTTCAGTATATAAATGATGAATTATGACTTTGCTATTCTTGAATAAAAGATTTTAAAAGAATTTTCCTATATAATTCTATGTAAAACTTTGATCGGCCATTTTGGCCCCACCCTACCCTGGGAGATCATGATTTGAACAAACTTGAATCTACACTACCTGCAGATGCTTCCATATAAATATGATGAATTATGGCTTTGTCATTCTTGAGAAGATTTTTAAAGAATTTTCCTATATATTTTTAATTTAAATAAAACTTTGGTCGGCCATTGTGGCCCCGCCCTATCCCTGGGGGTCAAAATTTGAACAAACTTGAATCTACACTACGTTAGGATTGCTTCCATATAAATATGATGAATTAGGGCTTTGTAATTATTGAGAAGATTTTTAACAAGAATCTACACTACGTGAGGATGTTTCCCCATAAGTTTCATCTTTCCTGGCACAGTGGTTCTTGAGAAGAAGATTTTTAAAACATCCCACCAAATTTTTATAAATTCCCAATTATCTCCCCTTGAATGAAGGCATGGCCCTTCATTTGAACAAACTTGAATCCCCTTCACCCAAGAATGCTTTGTGGCAAGTTTGGTTGAAAACTTACCAATAATGAAGGGCAGTTTTTTATTAGGAAAGACACATTGATTCCTACCTAATTAGTACCTATAGGGTGGACTATGGAGTCGATGGGAAGCTGAAATCTCACATCCCAGCAGACATGTGTCTCACTGCTAGTCCCCACAGCCAACCAACACTTGGAGTGGTGTACAGCAAAGGAAGTGGTGTACAGCAAAGGAGGTGATCAGACCTACAAAAGTCAACCATTATACAGATTGCAGACAATCGGTTGTATCTTAAAATCTGGTATGATGGTTAAGTTGAATACCAACAAAAATGTCATCTGTTCCAAATATTAACATTTCAGATAATTATGATCTTATGTTTAAAATCTTTTCTTATTTTAAGAATGATTACACAGATTTTTCTCAAATCAAAAAGTTACTTTCAATCCTTTTCATTGACTACTGTGTGTATGACTTGATTGTTTTGCCTGTTACCTGATTTGGGATCATTTCTGAGCTTCCAGACTTCCTTATTAGAGCGAAGTTAGTGTCCCACTAGGAACCCATTGACTGTATATGATAAAACAGACTGGGCACCTGTAAAAGGACAGAACCCTTCAAAAACTCATACACCAAGATATCCTACACTCAAAATTTGAACAAAAACTTTCAGACAACATTTATACATTTTCCTTTGTTCTTCATCATTCTTTCCCCACTTTACAAAATATATAAAATTGCCTATTTCATAATACATGTACATATCTAAATAATCATGTCAAGATACATATATTTGTACAGTGCTGTACCTTTGTGAGATCTACTATGTTTCCATAGTCGGACTTGTCCACATTAATCGCTTTGTTCCAAGTGGCCTTTCCTGTATCTACATGTATCCTGTTAAAAAAGAAAGCAAATCAGTAAAAGAAACAATTCATTTATTTCTAACTTCAATATATAAAACACACTACTGACTTGTAAATGTTGATTGCCCCCATGTCAGTGAATGTGGCTAGAGAGAGCAGATCCAGGAGCTTCACAGAAAACTAAACCTTTCACTTTCTCTCCTAGTCAAACAAAGCAATAATCAGCACTTATACGTATCTATATTCAAGTATAAATCAGATAATTTTAAGAAATCACATATATTTTTCTTTCATCTTAAATTTTTTTTCTGATGATTTAGAGAAAATTGGATATTCATAAAAAAAAATCAATGACATAATACAGTGTATATCAAAGTAATTTGTTATTTTACCAGGTACAGAAGTATTCTTGAGGGTCTGTTTAGAGCGGTTATAGCAACACTGTTTCCCTCCAGTTTTTCAGACTCCCATAATTTGACTGTACCATCATTGGAGGCCGTGGCAAAGAATGCATGGTCTTGAGAAACTTGAATCCTAGCTAGTAGATAACATATTCTTTAATTATAATATACATGTACTAGTATATAATAACAAATTATTTGGCTAAGGCAGTTAAATCTCAATAAAGTCATTGCTGAATAGTATTACATAGAGAAGATGAATGTTAGTGCTTAGAAGAGTTATTCCCCTTGAAGATGCACTTTTCTTTTTACAGTAAAACTTGGTTATAGCGAAGTCCTGGGGACCTGTGAATTAAATTCGCTATATCCATAATTCGTTATATCTGTACAACAAATTTGTATAAACAATATAGCGAATTCACACTATGCATGTTTTCTTTCAAGTATTACTACCAACTATGTTAGTGAAGCAAATATAACAAAACATATCTTCAATAACTACATGTAAGGTTTTCTTATGAATTGAGTTTTATTTATAAATGCTATAAGGAAATGGAGTAAGTTCAATTTATCATTTCTTTTTTATAATCTTAGAAAGTTCATTATAAAAGATGTAAATTTCATTATATTAAACCTCAATGGGACTCAAAATTAGTTCACTATATCCGTGAATTCGCTATATCCGTGTTCGTATTAAACGAGTTTTACTGTATACAGGTCATTAATCAGTACTTTCTGTGCCCCCTCCCTACCTGTTGACTCCCGCCCTATGGTCCTGGAGGTGGGTCACCAGCAGCCCCTTGGGTTTCCAGTTACTGGGTGGGGGCCTCCTCTCCCTACCTGTTGACTCCCGCCCTATGGTCCTGGAGGTGGGCCACCAGCAGCCCCTTGGGTTTCCAGTTACTGGGCGGGGGTTTCCTGTCCCAGGCTATTTCCAGTAAGTCTTTAGACTCACCGTGTACAACTCATGCTTCTTGTGCACAATGTTCCTCAGGACTACCTTACAGGGATATTTTGCTGGAATTCAAAACATTGTATTTTTTTAGGATTGAATGTTTCAAATAGCAGCAGTATTTTAGCACTAAAACATACAATAAAATACATCTACATGTATATCACATGTTTATCAGCACAGTAAATTAAAATGAGATACTTATACATGGAGGTTCTTACTGGTGGGTTTTTGTCTGTGGCTTACTCTGTCTGAGATCTGACTGACCCCTCAGATGACCCCTGACTCTGTGACTGACCCCTCAGATGACCCCTGACTCTGTGACATCATTACAAAGCTTCCTGATGATGAAGATGACACCTGACTCTGTGACATCATTACAAAGCTTCCTGATGATGAAGATGACACCTGACTCTGTGACATCATTACAAAGCTTCCCGATGATGAAGATGACACCTGACTCTGTGACATCATTACAAAGCTTCCCGATGATGAAGATGACGCCTGACTCTGTGACATCGTTACAAAGCTTCCCGATGATGAAGATGATGCCTGACTCTGTGACTGACCCCTCAGATGACCCCTGACTCTGTGACTGACCCCTCAGATGACACCTGACTCTGTGACATCATTACCAAGCTTCCCGATGATGAAGATGATGCCTGACTCAGGGTCTGTGAAGTGTTTAGCTTCCTCTCCAGACTCTAGGCAGTTTTCTGTAGGGTCCGGGCTTTTGGAGACAAACTATTGGAGGAGGAATCTGATTTATTGGAGCCAAACATACTCATCCACTCAGAGTTCTGAAGTATCCATACAATATCATAAAATAATATTAAGTTACCATTAACAGAACCCTTTACATTATTTTTTTGGTCAATTAAAATGTAGGCACTTTTGTTTTTAAATAACTTAATCTGTAACAAACACTGTAGAGTAACACTATACAGCTACTCACCATGTTTACAGATTGGTCCTTTGGATTTGTCTTTTTAGAAGAACGACTAGAACCCCCCCCTCCCAAAAAAAAAATCACTTACATCAATGAATATCAACATTTTCATTTTTTGGAAGCAAAATTTCTCCATGTATTGGGGTAAAAACTTATCTATTAGTAATTTTATGCAAACGTTTCAAATTAAATTGTAACCCCCATGCTCCAAATTTTAATGATCCTACTGAATTTTGCACAACTGATTATTATCTTACAACAGGAAAACACTGTGTACAGTCAGTAGTATTTACAGTACACAAACCTGGAAATACTTAGATCCACTCCTGGCTGTTTTGGATCTTTCTGTTTCAGTAATTCAGCATGTCTCCTGGTTATGGCTTTACCTGGTCCCACAATACAGAATCTACCCTGGGAATATCCAGCCTCTTGTTGGGTCTCCACAGACCTTAACAGAAAATGAGAAATTATCTATTAAAATCTAAACCAATAGTGAAAACTTCTCTGAATTTAGAATAGAGAAATAAACAGGAACAGTTTATGAACAAATTTTACTGTCAGAAATGGAGTTGAGAGCTTGCTTCTGTTTAATTTCATTATGTAATCTTTCATGGCCTGAAAACAAATGCAGCTCAGCATCAGAACCTGATGGTTTCACTCTCAAGTCACTGAGATATTTAGAATATGAGCCTTAATATGTCATACATGTATGAAAGTCAATAATTATAAATACATTGTACTTAGAAGTTTATCTTCATGTGATTCATCCATACCAAAGGAAGACATAACTTTTTAAAAACCTACAAATGGATTTTCCTCCAGTAAAAAACTAAGACACATAAACCTTGATTAAGATGAGAGAGAAAATGTTAATATATGCTTCTTTTTTGAACCTAGCTTATTGTTAATTTACTGAATACTGAATCACCTGGGTCATTGTCTCATCTAGCTCGGAGTAGATGATGCAATGCCCCTGCCCACTGATGGACCTCATATACTGCTTCTCCCTCAGAATATCAAACACTCGATCCGGCTGACTGACCCTCAGGATGTAGTCAAAGAAGTTCTGCAGGGCATTCAGCAGAAAAATCTGAAAGAAGCATAATGTGTAGTTACTTCATACTTGCAATTTTGCTGGTTAAAAAATGAAAATGAAACATTAAAAATTAACCTTTTGAATATCCCACCACTTAAAATCATGAATATTTATTATCTGGCACATTGCGTTGTATATAATCACTTTCTGTTTCTGTTTGTAGTCAGAAAAAGATTACAAACGAGTGTTCCACAAAAGCCTTTACAAAATGTTAGAATTATACTCCCTTGATTCAAATAATCGAATAAGAAATATCTTTACAAAAGTGAGCACGGTATTAGCCTAAATAAATATTGTAATAAAATATATGTAATTATTTGGTCTCATTTTTTTATAGGTTACTTACAGGGTGTGCCAAAAAAGGGCCCACTTCAAGTAAGAACTCCTGGAGCATGGATTTCTGAATGAGACCTAATTCTGTAAGAGCCTATAGAGCACCTAACGTCTTGTGTACCACAAATTCTTCTGGGTCACTAAGGCCCTGAAACAGAAAATAAAGTTTATACTGTGAAATCATTATTTCCATTGGGGATTTAATTATCATTGTTTCTTTAAGATTTGACTGGCTATATAATTATTATCACCTGATTTCCGTACCTTGTCAATAAGTGGCTTCAGCATAGAGCAGCTCTGCTACCGATATAGGCGGCCACACCCACAATGTTGTCAAAGAAGGAGCCACGGAGATACCAGTCAGTCTGAAAAACAAGAATATAATGTATGTGTACATACAGTGTAATTTAGCATATTCAAATTTTAGCAAAATCACTGGGTATGAGTTGTTGGCGTAATCATGAATTAGCGCTACACATGTCTGTGTCATATTTTGTATTCATAAAAGATTTCTAAGAGATACAGTAAAACTCGGTTATAACGAAGTCTAGGGGATCTCTGAAATTAATTCGCTATATCCCTTATTCATTATATCCATATAAGGAATTAGTTAAATTAATATAGCTGGGGGATCCATGATAACTTCGCTATATCCGTGGATTCACAATATCGGTGTTCGTACTAAACGAGTTTTACTGTATTCATAAATTAACACATTATCGTCTGTTCCAAAGTCTCTAAAATATGAAGCCTGCTATTCTAAATACCGTATATACAAGGAAATTTTTGCCCCTTCCACCTACCCTCATTCGGGCGAAATCAAAGATTTCAGTATAATTTCTTAAACAAAGCTATAACTGGATGAATTCAAATTGGGGAAAAATTGTTTGTAACTGTGAAAGGGCGAAAATTATAACACTTGGTGAAAATAACTCTGTATACAGTACACATACAGTACAGCACTGATCAGAGAAAGTCTTCTTAATTTTCACATAAGACTTTATAGTTTTGATTTTTATTTAACAAAACCTGAGTTATCTTATCTTGTCATTGAGGAAAGTAATCATGTGAGACAGCAACACATCATTGGCTGAAAATTAAATACAGAAATTAACATTTCTAAAAATTCAAATCAACCATCGTAAACCACATTTACTCCATAATCAGGCTTATAAGAGAATGAGATTAAACTAAATTCAAACAACTACCACAACTCAAACATGTTTTAACTTTACATCCGTACATCAGATTGTAGAATTAAATCTTGTTGAGAAAATTATTTTTCAAATGCCTGGTTTTGGTAAAGCGAGTACCTTTCTGCCTGCCAAAGAAGACACACAGGTTTGTGATTCCATTCTCCAGTAGGGTCCTTTTAACACTGTTGTCCAGATCACTCAGCAGGGTCACGACCTTCTGTTGTCCAGGTCACTCAGCAGGGTCACGACCTTCTGTTGTCCAGGTCACTCAGCAGGGTCACGACCTTCTGTTCTCCGGATCACTCAGCAGGGTCACGACCTTCTGTTGTCTGAGTCACTCAGCAGGGTCACGACCTTCTGTTGTCTGAGTCACTCAGCAGGGTCACGACCTTCTGTTGTCAGGGTCACTCAGCAGGGTCATGACCTTCTGTTGTATGTTCTCATGTAGAGACAGCAGCTCTATGTCATAATTTGCCTGTTTAAACAACAAGAGGCCCATGGGCCACATCGCTCACCTGAGTAATGTGGCTAGAAAAAAAGCATAAATTAGTTTATTATTGAAAAGTTGATACTCAATAGTGGTCCCAAACAATCCTTAAAAGGGAGAGCTAGGGTATGATTTGAACAACCTTGAATCTACACTAACTAAGGATGCTTGCATATTTCTTTGACTACCTGTGGTTTTATTGCCCTTTACATTTGAACTTACATTGTGGCCCTGTCCTACCCCCAGGGGTCATGATTCAAACAAAACTGAATCTACACTATCTGAAAATGCTTCCATGTGAATAGGACTAATCATGGCTATTTTTGAAAAAAAGATTTTTAAAGATTTTTTTTTAACATGTTTCTAAGTAAAACTTGGATTCCATGTCGTGGCCCCGCCCTATCCCCTGGGGTCATGATTTGAACAAACTTAAATGTCCACTACCTGAGGATGCTTCCATAAAAATATGATCATTCATGCATTTGCTATTCCAGAGAAGAAGATTTTAAAAGAATTTTCCTATATATTTCTATGTGAAACTTTGATCGGCCATTGTGGCCCTGCCCTACCCCCAGGGGTCAGGATTTGAACAAATCTGAATCTACACTACCTGATGATGCTGACATATAAATATTATCATTCATGCCTTTGCTAATTTTTGAGAAGAAGATTTTTAACAAATTTTCCTAAATATTTCTATGTAAAACTTTGATCGGCCATTGTGGCTCTGCCCTAGCCCCTGGGGTCATGATTTGGAAAAAAGTTGTATCTACACTACCTGAAGATGCTTCCCTATGAGTTTCATCTCTCATTGCACAGTGGTTCTTGAGAAGAAGATTTTTAAAAAATTTTCTTATATATATCTACGCAAAACTTTGATTGGCCATTGGGGGGGCACCTGCTGGAGCTGCTATACACTATCATTTGTCCTCATTCTGCCACTTCTCAGTTAGAACACCTACAGGACTGCTCAGCTGAAAAAAAATCAATTTCTTATAAACTTTGAATTATTTTACATGTCTATTTATCATGTTAATTGAATTAAAATGTACTTTTAGAGGATACATGTAAAGTCAGTGTAAAATACATGTAGCTAGTCTAAAGTTGGTGTGTGTTTGGTAAAAACACTCAATTCTTGCTCTCAATAACTAATAACTTGTCTGCATGATGCAGTGGTTAGAGAGTCTGCTCTAGAGTCGCAGAGAAAGGAGTTGATCCTTAAATTGCAGGTTCAATTCCCACCATGAGACATGTAGACCAGTCCCTATGATAGACAATTAAGTGTAAACCAAGGATCAACCCGTATAGCAGTAGACAGCTGGCACAATAACACAAAATATATCCCTCGCTGCTTGATTCCCTTGAGTGTTGAGTATAAGTCAAAATTTGCAGCCCCATCAGCAAGTGGATAAACTTCCATTTTTTTAAACCAAACAAGCTTCTAAGGACTTCCAACCATCCCCAGGAACATAGTGCACTGCTCTGTGTGTACCTGCTGGGCCCATACTCTGGACATTGCCCTGTATGGACCTGCTAGGCCCATACTCTGGACACTGCTCTGTATGGACCTGCTGGGCCCATACTCTGGGCACTGCCCTGTATGTATCTGCTGGGCCTACACTCTGGACACTGTCCTGTATGGACCTGCTGGGCCTACACTCTGGACACTGCCCTGTATGGACCTGCTGGGCCCATACTCTGGACATTGCCCTTTATGGACCTGCTGGGCCTGGGACTTGAGTTTTTAGCTAACCGGTGAGCTTAAACGGGTAATTGAGATCGAATCTTCACGTTAAATATTAATGTTGCATCTTTTTCTGTCCATTTTTACACATATTTTTTTCAAAAACTTTGCTTTTAAGATAACAGAAAACAGAACATAATGGATATAACTTACCTACTTTTTCGTGTCACGGCTGTTAGTAGTGTTATATTGGGCACTACATTTTGAATCAAACCTTAGCGTACAACTGCCCTTTTCCAGTGTTTGACAGTTTGTGGTTTTTTGATTTGACGCCAATGTGAAAAATATTTTTTTCAATCTTGATCCCGATGCAAATTTGACATAAATAGTGCTGTAAATGAGAAGTTTTTAATTCAAAATGAAAACAAGATGTGTTTGTGAAACACTGATTCAGCTGATGACAGTTTTATTTAGGCCCGAATAATTTTAATTAAATAATTAAAATTAAGCAAACATAAATGTTTCTGTTTCTTATGATTCTTTACATAAATGAAGCTTTATGTATTGTCCATACTCTGGATGACATAGCGAGATCAAGAACTCCGTCTATCTTACCGTGTCCAGGCTTTTTGTTTACAACCGCAAGCGCTTAAGTGACGTTGACCGACATTAAACACGTGCTTTCTTGAAATAAAGACGTGCTCTGAAACTGTGGTAAGGTGTGTATTTCATTTAAGATATGTGAATGAAACATTGATGTATCTTCTATCTCTTGAAATTTCGGTTTCGTTAAAATACGGCGTAAATCCAAAATAAAGAGCAATATTCACAACATCCCATTTTAAGCAGTTCCGAATAAACCATAAACGGGGTTGTCTCAAAAGAGCTGGTAAAACAAACAAGAGAAAATACGTAAACAAAAAGTCAGAAACATGAATTTATTTTACATTCAGAGTTTTATCATAAATTATGTTGATTTTAAAGTATTATTAATTTCAAAGTAAAATATAACACACACATGCTGTTTACAGAAGATACTACAAATTCAAAGGAAAATACATATAAACAAATTAATAAAATTGAATCGAGAAACTGTAAAGAATGAACAGATCTCATTAAATATTATACAATGTAGAGTGTATTAATTTTTTTTCAATGTTTGCTATATCTAATATATCACTGAGTCCAAAGAACTTAAAGTAGTCAAGGGAAAAAAAAAGAAGAAAATGTCCGAAATCAAAAGAAAGCAAGAACTTTATGAAACCACCAATGAAACCAAAAGAGGGTTACTGCTAATTACAATGTATGTAGCAGGCCTTCTGATAGCTAGGTCATCAGTGTGCCGAAAGTTTTATCAAATTCTTTTTAGACAATCCTGGATTAAAATGGAGAATTTTTTGCAGAGGTTAATAATGTATATTACACGCAAAATGTATAGTGTTTGTCATGTCCGTCATCTGTCCTTCTGTCAATCTGTGACACTTTGTGTTAAGCCCAGTTTCAAAGAAATTTTTCAAGATATTTTTATCAAACTTCATTTGCTGACAACTGCTTAAAGAACTTTTTTTTAAATTTGCAGCTTGCTAACTTTCAAACCAAAAAAACTATTCAAGATATTTTTGTAACTTAACATAATTTTAAATGAATATCAACTGTGTGATTTTTTTAAAAACTGACTTCCCCTATGCCTTCAACTTTCTCATCTACTGTGTATAAAAATGATTTATTTTAGTACATGTACTCAAGTATTAACCCCCTTCGTTTTTTGTATGAAATGAAAATTTGACACTAGTAAAATATCTGGTGAATTATAGTCGTTTTTTGTATGAAATGAAAAACAATTCCTTGATTAATTATATTATTTATTTTGATGATTTTTTCTAGTTTTTTCCAGTGCAATTTTCTGATTTTTATGGGTTTTTTTTAATTTTTTTTAAATATTTGATAGTTTATTTTATCGTTAATAAAGTTGTTGAAACATGATCTTTTCTTCTTTATATATGATATAATTGATATTCCAAAAGATGGGGGAAAATATTAGTCCCTATTTTAAGATCTGATCGTTAAAAATGAATGGACCGGCATACCCTACGGCTGAAAGTTATATTTCATAAAAGAGACATCCCTCCTCGTACATTTTCGCCCGGTGTCATATAGTGAGACTTCCGCCATAGTGAGACTTCCCCCCGGAAGTCTGGCTATATAGTGAGTCTTCGAATTCCCCCTGGGGGAAATATGGCTATATAGTGAGACTTCCCCCCATAATGACCATAGTGAGTCTTCCCCCTTCGGTTTTCGGTTTGGATTTTATATACATTGACATAATTAAATATTTATTGTATGCTTTAGGGACCTTTTAACTTTTATAAATTTTATGAAGTATCTTTAGGATTTGTATTTCATTTTGAAATTAAATTTGCGTGATATTAATAAAATTACATCACTATAAAATCAGATAAGATGGATTTGAGTTCTAATACACTTTAAATCAAATTCTGACTGTCATGCATATTTTAGCAAAGGCACCGGATGCATGAATTGGACTTAACCCCCCCTTTTTTTTAAATTTATGACCGGAAAAATTGCAGGAAAATGCGTGCATCCCCTGCTCATCACACCCATACATCAATTCAAACAATTATTTTTTCATTTTGGCCGTGTTTTAAAAATTATTTATTTAAAGATATTTTATTAAACTGGGTTTGGACGATTGGATGTTTGAATACACGTATAAAAAATACGTAATATTAAAAAATATATATACTGCATTGCAATTGTCACTTATTTGACTAAACTATTTTGCACTAAAGTCGGAGATGGCTAACTGTCAATTTTAGTGTGTAGATCTGTTTTGTCGTAATTTCATTTTTACACTTTATACGTTGAAACACAGAGCGTGCATGTATGCATCAGTCATTACTTGATTGAGATTATTCGATATCAATACATGTAAAGGAAAGGGTATACATATTATATCATCTCAGTGTACATGCAAATGTTATAATGGATATCAAACAGTTAAAACGATATTCAAACTGTGCATGCATATAAAATAAATATATAAATACATGTATATATATATATGGAAGATAATTTTGTCATAAATTAACACTGTTAGAATTTTTTAAAATAATAAAAACAATGTTCCGGAAACTATAATAAGAGGGGGAAGTCTCGCTATGTATATATATAATGGGGGAACACTGGCTATAAAAACAATGTTCCGGTGAGCCTTCCCCCCGGAAGAACGGCTATATAGTGAAACTTCCGTGGGGGAAGTCTCACTATACAGCCATTCTTCCGGGGGGAAGGCTCACTATATAGCCAGCCTTCCGGGGGGAAGACTCACTATATAGTGAGCCTTCCGGGGGAAGCCTCACTATGGGGGAAGTCTCTCTATATGACACCGGTCGTAGAGTTTTCTCAAGTCAAATTTCTTTTTAACTTGCGATGAAATTGAAAAGAGGGGGGGGGGGTATTTAAGTTGTTTATTTATAACTGCTGATAATATTTTTTTTCAAAGATTAATTATTGATTTTAAAAGAATACTAATGAGTGTGTGATAGGATAGCTACAGATATCTAAATTTTCGATGCAAAATTAATCAGCAGTATTATTCCTCCCCCCCTTTTTTTTAAAAAAATCTTATGTTTTGTTATAAAAACTGCGTTAATTTCAACAAAATATATTCAGTATAATTATTTTTATTAATATTGCGATATTAATAACGAATGTTTACTTAAGCGTTAGAAAGATTTATAAGACAATGATTTCTGATCAAATAAACTGGACTTTTTAAAGACGTCCTCACACTTAGTCTTGTATTCTACTTGATCTAAAAAAAAATGTTTAACTGGAAACAGATTATGGAATCCATCATATCTAAGAAAGAGACTCTCTTTGATCAAAATATTGTTATATATATTTAATTGGCTTCTAATATTAATAAGATAACGCTAATATTCAGTTTGAATTTAAATTAATGAGCATTTGAAAGTAATTTTCCTTTTTTCAGTTTGAAAAAAATACGTAAAAGACAAACATGTCTTTCTTACTTCATAAGCAATACAGATTAAAGCAGGTATGAAACAGAAAGAGAAAAACGATTTTAGTATTTCATCTTAAAGACTGTCCATCACTTCACAGAAACTATTTCATGTTTCTTTCGGAAATTTATTTAGTGTTTTCTATAGCAAAAACATGGACTTTGTCATTATTCAAAATAAGGGATACATATTTTGTTTACGTATTTCCTCATTTACATGTACATACTGCCAAAAATTGAGCTTTGTCAATATAATCCTTTGGAGGGGGTATCATATTTTTTTCAGCTAAGTGCTTACGGTACTTAAACTTTTCTTTTAAAAAGACGTACCAGAGGAAAATATGAATCAAACGGAAACGTAATAGCAATCCACTAAAGTTTTTGCTTGGAAAACTCATGGTTTGTTCTGTCTTAAGAAAGCTTTTCGATAGTTTTCCTTTTGACAAAAAAATGTCAGTTTTGCTTCAAAAATTAATAGTACAAATTGCATGGAGACAGAATATCTAAGACGCTAAATATCTTTAAGCATCCACAGAAACAACAAGGGGTGTCAAACATTCTTTTTAGACTTCTAAATCAAATGACAAAGACTATTGAGTATTTAAGCAATCAGCCTTTTTTTTCAAAATTCAAAGATATAAAGTTTCCAGTCAGCAGATGAACAAAATCCACGCACGACGTGCATTTAATGTGAATATTGCCATGTGATCAACATTTTGCACCGTTCTAAGTACTTAAAATTTACAGTGTAGCTGTTTTACAAAATTTCTAATTTTAGTTTTCAAATAAAGCATATTCTTGAAAAGTTAACAATAAAGATATACATGTACGTGTACATGAAAACCAATGAATAGAAATTACAGCTCTAGCAAATGTATTACGTCATTAATTTAACGCTTTCCCCTTTTCAAAGAATTGCAACTTTAACACCCATACGTGTTTAAAATCTTTTAAAATCCTAAAATCTCCACAATGTAACCTGCTTAATTAATGGGTAAACGCTTATTCACCAAATTAAACGTAAATTCAAATCATAGACAATATTTATTGATGAATTATTTAGCTATTTAATCGGGCTATTTAGACAGAAAAATGAATAAAATTTAGACCTTAAATATTCTGTTGTTTGTCCTTTGGATGAGACCGGAGTACCGAAATTTAGTGTGAGAGCAAGGATGATCTCTAGAAAAAAAATTTTACTTAAAAAGCTTTTAAAAAGGCGTCGAACAATTTATTTTAAAAAATAATGAATCAGATATAAAAAATATAAAAGGCTTAATTTAAATATAACATTTAAAAAAGTGCGAAGTTTATGGTCAGATTTCGGGGGGGGGGGGGGGGGGGGGGGGGGTAGGGGGGTGTTATTGTTCTTGTTTTTTTTTTTTTACTTTGTGTACTAAATATTACGTGACTATGCGTAAAGAATAACGTACAGGGTGTTTCAGAAAACATGCAACCATTTTGATCGATTAGATTTTACTGGTGTTTTGACCCATACCATGCACCATCATATCTGATTAAAAGTCACAACTTCAAGATTTATTCTTATTAAAATAAAGTTAATACGGCAAATAGAAAATGAATTACAAAAGAAAAAATAAATTTGTAAAATTTCACTTAGTTAAAAAATATGCTCTAAACGGCGTCGTTTTTGCTGGAAGAAAAAAATCTATCCGATGCAAGAAAGTTCTCATTACTTTTGCAAAGAGTCTCCTGGAAATGAATTAGGTTTCATTTTCAGACTATTTTTGAGTTCTTTTCTTTGGGGGGGGGGTTAAACACTTTGACCATTAAATATCCCCACAGATAAAATTCAAGGGGTGTTAAGTCAGGTGAGTGTGGAGCCAGTTTAATGGTTTTGAAAGAGTTGAATGGTCCTGCTAACATTTGTTCTACCAAGTCCAAGGTTTAAGATTCAAAACGTTATCTCAACATCTGATCTACACTTTACTCACTCATTTTGTTTACAACTCAGTTATTTCACAAAAGGATTGCACGTGAGTCTCTGGATCAATGCCTCTTTAGTAACATTCAAAATGTTTTCATGTGTTCTACTTTTTAACCCCACCCCCTTTTCTTTGATCAAGTTTTAACTATTCCATTGGCTACAGAATTGAACACATTTATACAACTTCCACTTTATATTGCTATTAGTAAGTTCTTTGCATTCTGTAAACCTTATTTTCATGCATTACCGTAATCAGATGAACCGATGATATGCTCTGATTAAGCAGTATCGGAATTTCTGACGATTGATTTTTATTGAACTAAACATTAAAAATGTTGAACTCGCTTTTTTCAGTGATGTCAAATATGACGTCATAATTAATTAAAATGGTAATTATTTTCAAAACTCTTGATATTGATAAAAACTTGAGCCCTTTTAGCATAATTTTATATAACACTTTCAAATGTTCCTGTTTGCATATCGATATGTTGAGGAAAGTAAATGGTTGCATGTTTTCTGAAACACCCTGTACATTAGAGTACATTAGCATTAAATCTTTCAAAGAAGAAGAGTCGTTATGGTTTATAATCGGCCCTGTGATTGAATCTGATGAGGGATTTTTCAAAAGGTGTCTTTAATGCATATTTTCCAAAACAGTTTAAATTTCTCCGATACCACTTTTAGTTTTTAGTCAGAAGCCTCTTAAAAATAGCATGATATTCCGTAAAAGTTGTGCTTGACGGCATGACGTCGCGATGTAAACATAACGTTATCAATTTTTTATCTCCAACTTTCAAAATTTACATGTTTCAAAATATGTTAATTTTCAAATATATTAAGTTTTTTTTCTATATTTCTTTTCTTGTATGTGTTAACTCAATAACCCAATCTTTTATTTAGTTCCTGTATTTTTAAAATAGCGATTTTGAATTTTTTTTTTTACGATACGCAAGTCTTTGCTAAATCGTTAATTGCATAAAACGTTTTGGAGAAAATATCTGTGAAGAGTTTATTTTCTTGAATTATATTAATATATTTATGAATCTAAATTCTGTAACAATAACAAACATAAAAAATATATTCTTAATATACATGTGCAGTATTAATTAACGCTTAATAATTTTGTCTTTAACAAATTATAATCATTTCAATAAGATAACAATTTCACAAGGTACACAGAGATTCGTATACAATACCAGTAAAGCAAAAATAATCACATTTTCTCAAGTGGGGCCCCCCCCCCCCCCCCCCCCAGAAGGCTCGGGCACATGGTTGTATAACTCTTTTATTGAATATTACATCTATAAATACTCGTAGTTAGATTCATATCTTTCAAATATATCTAAGATATAAGATTGGAAAGAATTTGTAATGAACGCATCAAGCAAATTAAGGCGATAGAATAATGATTTGTACATATAATATACATTGTATGGATTCTGTCTGTGATATCAATCTTGGAATATCTACTATGTTCTCATTGTCGTTAAGTTAGACCCGAGCAGTTACCATGTGCATGTAGTATGGGTATTTAAATTTTATTGTAAATATTTTTGAACAATTAAGAATCTCGGGAACCATTATTTTTTAGTGACGTCGCTGTCGTTTACAACCACAGAGATTTCCCAGTTCTGTACCCCTGTCCGAGGAACATCCTCGTGGCACAAAATACCGAAAACCAAACCATACTCGTGTCATGCGCACACATATCCACTACCCTGCTGCCGTTTATAAGCTGAAGTAAACTAAGAGCCATTCGGGCGTCAAAATATTCCTGGGAGAATTCAACACACCCCCTCCCCCTGTCCCCGGAAGCCCTGTTGCAACCGCTACAAATATCATTTAGCATTGTTATGAAACGCTTTATGTCACAAATCATTGCAATTCTATAGTGTACATGCTAATCCTCTCAATGATATAATTTTTTCATTAATCGGCGATTTAGCATTTGCGATTTCTACAGACCCCTTCCATCTCAAAGCACCCCGCCACATTATATATTAAACTTATAAATCTTTGAACTATATCTATATCACTCAATTTAAGTATTCAACTGCAGGCACGTTACATCAGGGTAAGTTAAGGGAGGGGGTCCCCAACCTTTCCAAGACTGTAGTATGTGTTAGTAAAAAAAAATTATACCGAAGAATTTAGACCCCCCCCCCCCAACAAAAAGTATTTTTTCGAGTTTGAACATTTTCTCTTTTTTCTTTTCTTTTTTTTCACTTTTGAAGATAATGGAGGTGAGTTGATTTTTTTCTCTGGCCGCCCCTCCCCCTTCCGAAAACGATTCTACATGTACTTCCTTGAATGAAAAGTAATTTTAAATAGAACATACATAACGAATCAATATAATAATCTCTAACTTGTCTGTTATGGGCTCTAAATTAGAAATAAAATGTATTGTTCTGTAACAATAGGAGAAAGATATCTTGTTTTTTTTTTTTTTGAAATGATTCGTATCTACCTGGACCTAACTGCACAAACTGCGCAACTTTCAGTGACCGTGTGAACAATGATTTTACTAAAGATAAATAAGACCTCAACTAAGAGAGTAAACATCAAAACAAAGGATTTATTGTTTACAAAATTTAATACTTTTATGTATGTTTCCACATTTCTTGAATCGGAAGAAGTTTATTTGAAAGATTTGTAAGCAATAAAGGCACTTAGGGCCATCGAGCAGTGAGGGATCTTTTTCGTGCCAGCAGTGCACCTACTGCGACATGGGACCTCTCATCATACTTGATCTTTGGACATCGTTTTTAAAAATTGTATGATTTCAATGGTAGGATATTTTATTTAATGAGAGTACACTGTGGGACATGGAGACCGGTCCTTCGGATGAGACCTATAAATCGAGGTCCTGTGTTTTAGTAGGTGCACTGCTGGCACGAAAAAGGTCCCGCATTGTTCAATGGCCCTAAGTGCCGAGTGATTAAAGGACAGAATTTGTAGCTCTCTATCCGCAAATGCAGGCGTTTCAATATATCACTGAAAAATTCTCGAGGGGAATTTCAAACAATAGTCTATGCAATCAATCTTTAATTGATAACTCAGATGCACCATAGGAATTAATTTTACGATGAATTCATATTGTCCGGAACCTTCTGTAATATGCAATTGGGAAAAATTTAAAAAAGCGAAAAATAAAATTAGGTAAAAATTTTTACTAAAAAAACAAATTTTTAATGCCTGATCAGTCAATAGACCAGAAAAAGGCATTAAATAATCTTATAATATAAAATCTCTAATAAAACAACAGAATTAATTTGATTAGGCAATGATATTTAATAAATCATATATTTGGCCTTACGATGCTCAATTGTACTGCGTGTGTGTGAACATTTCCAAAAAAATATTATATGTATATGAGATACTATAGTATTACTTCTTGACTATTATATACATTTATAACAGAGTAGAATGCATAGATGTAAATACCACAGTCTTACAACATGTTCATATATATTTACTTCTTATCCAGGAATAAAATCACAGGATAAAGAATCATTTTTCGGCATATACATGCTCTCTCTTTCTCCCTGACTAATCGACCAAAAAGACTGTTCAAACAAATCTTTTCTCTTCTGTTTACACCCATCAATCCAGCACAGGTACAAGTAATAAGTTGTCTATCTCAGGTATATTATGACGTCATTTTGTTTATGTTTTCGACGTCATCAACACGCCGTTTTACCGGTAGTTAATTCAACGTAATTTTTAAAAGAGGTATTCATTGGAAATATATTATTTTTTGTGCTATTAAATGTTGATTATAAAAAACAATACATAAATACTTCATTATAAGAGTGATTATTTTTGATTCATCACAGGTTTCATTTAGACATTTCAATGTAATTTGCGACTTGTCATGTACAGATAAAACAATTTAATTACCTAGGTAACTTTTTTTAAAAACACAGGCACATTTACTTTTATGAACAATTTTAGTCATTGTAGTGTTTTCTTATTGTGAAAAAGTACTTATACAATTTATCTTGAAGAAAAGGGTCATTAGATATTTGTGAAATAAGCATAAATGAAGAAAAACGTCATTATTGTCATGATTTATCTTTATCTGCGAAACACAATTTATTAAAATTCGTCATGTCCGCATCTTTGTAAGGTCAAAATTAAATGTTAAAATAAATGATTATGATATGATTTTGCATTTGACAAAGTTTGGAATACATACTCGAATGCGGACACATTAAAAATTGAGTTTATATACATTGAATATGCCAAAAAAATTAATGTAGATTTCCGGAATACTTTGCCGGTTTCGACTTTCACTGTTACCAATCGCGCGCGCTTTTTGCCAAACTAATACTTAAATCTTTAAGTTAGTGCCCTAAAAATATGTTATAGACCATTAATTTAAAAATTGCTTCACTTTACATTTTCATATTTTTACAGGGCCAATTATGATAAATAACGACTTTTCTTCTTTAAATAAGATACTATAAGACAAACCTTTCATTTTACAGACAGACAAACAGACATTCGTATTCAATTTTTCGTTCCTTTTCCATGAAATCAATATATTCACCGAATAAATAAAATTTCTATACAAATATAAATTATTTTCACGAATTCCTTGAACTTTTCTTTATATGTACCATATTATGTTCAGATTTCATTCATTGATCTTTAATCTTCTTTTATTTTAACTTTTGACCATAGAATTTTCTACGACCGGGCAAAAAGTATTGCTTGATAATAAATCTAACCAAAAAAGTACAAATCAGCCGTAGGGTAGGGTGGTACATTAAATTCAAAGTTTTGATGGTCTTGTCACTCCACTATCAGTGAATAACACGATTTGAAAAAAAAAAATTAAGATTTCAAAACATTATACATGTATCATAATTTGACCAAAATAGCATGCATTTCCAAATATAAAGGAAACAACGTCTCTGTTTAGTTCTACTATGCTGTCGTTAATTTTTGTTTTGTGGGGGGGGGGGGGGTCATCTTATGTACATGTAAGATACTCTATGTTCAAAATGAACTGGATTTTCTCAGTGCTCAAAAACATTTTTGTTTCATTTAATTCATACAACTTATTATTACAAAGAAGATAGGTCGGGGTGGGGGGAGGGGGAGGATAATGCGGACGAAGTGCCTATAGTGCGACAAATATGAATTGAAAAATTACATCTCAATTATATTTATTTTTTTTCTGATATTTCATCAAACATTAAAGTTTACTTAATGTTATATCTCTACAATTTACAAAATTTTCAGAAAGACTGAAATTATTAAATGCCTATGAAATAGCAAAGTTGAACACTCACTAAAAAGAACAAAAAAGATCATTTTCTCATACTTTAACAATTTTTTTTCAGTATGAGTGGGTCTTCGGTCCATTTTTAAAAAAAGATAATTGTAAAAGTTTGCAAAAATTAAAATATTAATATTTGGTTTACAAAAACACAGAGCGAAAACCCACTTTATCTTAAAAGTACACTTTTATGAAAAAACAATCGCATCTTTCGGAGAAATACTTGAAGTTTTTTAAGTCAAAGGTCATATCACAAAATGCATTAAAAGCCCCAACATTCATCATGAGCCATGTACATGTAGCGTAGTGGTTAGCACGTTCGTCTCAAAGTATAATGATACTTCAGATTTTTAACTGCTAAAGTTCGAATCTCACGAATACCATCTTATATCTTTAATAAAAGAAAAGAAAGATTCCGACATTTTTTTTCTCCCAGTAAGGTTTTGTTTATCATAATGTCATAAATTTCAATAATGAGAACTTAATTTAAAAACTTAATTTGCAAATTGGATATGATTTCATAAAATTTGAAGCTTTAGGCATTCTACACGCCTTGTTCCCCCATCTTCTTTAAAGTAATTATAATCATGACTTTTATTCATGTCATGTAGAGAATAATAATGTTGAGGTTGTCGTAAGGGTCTCCAAACAACCAGTCGGACCTGCTGTATGGACTCTTTGTATTGAGATTGTCGTTATCTGCTGGACTCTTTGTGTTGAGATTGTCGTTATCTGCTGGACTCTTTGTGTTGAGATTGTCGTTATCTGCTGGACTCTTTGTGTTGAGATTGTCGTTATCTGTTGGACTCTTTGTGTTGAGATTGTTGTTATCTGCTGGACTCTTTGTATTGAGATTGTCGTTATCTGTTGGACTCTTTGTGTTGAGATTGTCGTTATCTGCTGGACTCTTTGTATTGAGATTGTCGTTATCTGTTGGACTCTTTGTGTTGAGATTGTCGTTATCTGCTGGACTCTTTGTGTTGAGATTGTCGTTATCTGCTGGACTCTTTGTGTTGAGATTGTCGTTATCTGTTGGACTCTTTGTGTTGAGATTGTCGTTATCTGCTGGACTCTTTGTTGAGATTGTCATTATCTGCTGGACTCATTGTGTTGATATTGTAGTTATCTGCTGGGCTTTGTGTGGAGATTGGTGTTAACAGGACTCATTGTGTTGATATTGTAGTTATCTGCTGGGCTTTGTGTGGAGATTGGTGTTAACTGGACTTTTTGTGTGGAGATTGCTGTTAACTTGACTCATTGTGTTGATATTGTAGTTATCTGCTGGACTTTGTGTTGAGATTGGTGTTAACTGGACTCATTGTGTTGATATTATAGTTAACTTCTTGACTTTGTGTTGAGATTGGTGTTAACTGGACTCTTTGTGTTGAGATTGTAGTTATCTGCTGGACTTTGTGTGGAGACTGGTGTTAACTGGATTTAAGTTCTAGTAACATTGGAGTTGGAGGCAAATTGGAAGGACAGAGAGGAGAGAGAGGAGAGAGTGAGAGAGAGGAGAGGGAGAGAAGAGTGAGAGAAAGTGATAGAGAGGAGAGAGAGTGAGAGAGAGGTGAGAGAGGAGAGAGAGAGTGAGAGGAGAGAGTGAGAGAGTGGAGGGAGTGAGAGAGAGGAGAGAGAGAAAAAAATTTCAAACCTGAAAAAGAAATTTACAAGCAAATAAGAAAATGACAATTGTCTAAACCTGAAAATCCTATTTCATGATCTTTTTCAGATTGTAACAACAAATGTATTCACATCCTAGATCAGGATGGACAGTTCCTCTGTTTCATTGATAACTGTGATCTATTTGAGCCATGGGGTTTATGTGTAGACACCAGAGACAATCCCTTTGTGGCTGAGTGTCACAGTGGTAAAGTGAAAAAAATCAAATACATGTAAACAAAATGTTTCAAGGCCAAAAAATATTAATCAATTGTTTCTCGGGCCACAAAATCAAAATTCAATGCGGTAGGCAGGTTGGGTTTTTTTTTGGAAGGAGGATTTAGTCATTTGTAAAATAAAATGATATCTACTAATTCTTAAGCTTTGTTCTCTGAAATTAGTTATAATATGTATTCAACTAAAAATAATGTTATTCCAAACATTTATTTAAAAGTTAACTTATAAAATACTGTAGATTTAGAAGAAAGATATTGTTTTTCTAATAAATCGTCTATCTTAGCATTAATGAAAAGGGCAATAACTCGATTTTCTTTTTCAACTTGGAAAAATAGAAAAATTATTTCCCTTTTCAATATGTCAATAAAATTGATCAATGCGGCCGTTTTTGAACTGATGCGACGGTGCCTGAGAAACTATTGATTTTTTTTTTTTTTTGCCTAAATAAACTGTATGTGATAGAGTTTTGTCCCAGTAACCAAAATCACAAGAATTTATTGTTTGATTCAGATTCACTTTCTAGTGCTCATCTGTGTGTGTGAAAATATTTCAAAAATAATCATATAGTAAAAGAGGAAATTATGAAAAAAAGTCTGTTATTCAATAATAATTGATCTTGTCAATATTCTACCCCAGGTTGAAATTACTGCTCAATTAAAATGTAAATTGGAAGAAACATTCTACATCATCTCATTACGAATACCATGTATATACATGTATGTCAATGTGAGCATGACAAAAGACAAAAATTTATTATTTACATGTTTTCAAGTTGACTCTGAGTATCATGCACTGCACACTAGTTCAGAGTTTATTGTATTTTTATTTTTATGCAGTAAGATTCATAACATTAATTAGTATCCACATCATTTTAGTCTAGCTACATGGGTATGTAATTCATCTAAGGAATTTAATTGACCAAAATAATTAAACAAATGAAACACTTCTTTGTTGTGTTTCATGGATTCATTGCCGGGTGGCAGATGACAAGATTTTACTGCATCAAACATGTAGTATCCAAAAACAATCATGAGAAATCTGATTCTCCAAAAAATTTATTGTAGTTGTTTTCATCCGAATTAAATTCACATATATATATATATATATATAACATAGTCAAAAATTATTTCAACAGATATTAATAGGTCAAGTTCCATGTGATATTGGCTCAATAGTCCACTGCCAGAAGCACTTAATATTAAAATCCTTCCGAGATGTACAGTATATTTTCTCTGAATGTCTTTAAGTCACACTCAAAGACAACATCAATCATTTCACCATAGGGAGCAACCTGTGTCTGTTTTTATAAAATATCAGCTCCCCGTGTTGAGCCTCAATAGTCTTCTTACTCTCCTTATGAGGGCCTCCACAAAGCTGTAGTGGGTCCTGGACTTATAGTATTCCTAAACAAACAAACAATGATTTAATCCAAAGGTTTGTCATAGTTAGATATCAAATTTAGAATGAAACAAGATGTGTTTGTGAAACACTATGCGCCCGGCAGCAACAAAGTTCAAAAAATCTATTTTTAGCATATTGGTCACAGTCAAGGTCACAAGGTCATTGACCATGGTGTCATTTGAAAGAACTTATTCGGTGTAGTATGCATCCCAAATATGAAGTCCCTATCTCCTATGGTTCAAAAGTTATGGCAAGAAGTGTAAAAAGCTATTTTTAGCATATAGGTCACAGTCAAGGTCACAAGATCATTGACCTTGTCGTCGTTTGAAAGGACTTTATTAGTGGAGTATGCATACCAAATATGAAGTCCCTATCTCCTATGGTTAAAAAGTTATGACAAACAGTGGAAAAAGCTATTTTTAGCATATAGGTCACAGTCAAGGTCACAAGATCATTGACCTTGTCGTCGTTTGAAAGGACTTTATTAGTGGAGTATGCATACCAAATATGAAGTCCCTATCTCCTATGGTTAAAAAGTTATGACAAACAGTGGAAAAAGCTATTTTTAGCATATAGGTCACAGTCAAGGTCACAAGGTCATTGATTTTGATGTCGTTTGAAAGGACTTTATTAGTGGAGTTTGCATACCAAATATTAAGTCCCTATCTCCTTTGGTTAAAAAGTTATGACAAACAGTGAAAAAAGCTATTTCTAGCATATAGGTCACAGTCAAGGTCACAAAGTCATTGACCAAGGTGTCATTTGAAAGAACTTATTCGGTGGAGTATGCATCCCAAATATGAAGTCCCTATCTCCTATGGTTAAAAAGTTATGACAAACAGTGGAAAAAGCTATTTTTAGCATATAGGTCACAGTCAAGGTCACAAGGTCATTGACCTTGATGTCCTTTGAAAGGACTTTATTAGTGGAGTATGCATACCAAATATGAAGTCCCTATCTCTTATGGTTAAAAAGTTATGACAAACAGTGGAAAAAGCTATTTTTAGCATATAGGTCACAGTCAAGGTCACAAGGTCATTGACCTTGATGTCATTTGAAAGGACTTTTTTAGTGAAGTATGCATACCAAGTATGAAGTCCCTATCTTTTATTGTTCAAAAGTTATGGCGAAGGTTAAAGTTGACAACAGACAGAAAGACAAACAGACAAACAGACAGGACAAAAACAATATACGCCCGGGATCTATCGATCCGGGCGCATAATTACTGTAAAAGTTTTTATAACCCGCGATTGAAAAGCAGGGTTGATAGGGGTACAAGTATATATTGATAGGGATGTTTGTCCATCTCTCTCTCTGTCCATTACATATTTGGAGTTCCCATCTCTTATCAAAAACTCCTCCGATATCACTATTTTTCCTGGTCAATCTTTTGTATCGTTTTGAGGAGTGAGTGGTGTATTTTATCTGGTCAATCTTTTGTATCTTTTTGAGGAGTGAGTAGTGTATATTACCTGGTCAATCTTTTGTATCTTTTTGGGGAGTGAGTTGTGTTTTTTACCTGGTCAATCTTTTGTATCATTTTGAGGAGTGAGTCGTGTTTTTTACTTGGTCAATCTTTTGTATCATTTTGAGGAGTGAGTGGTGTTTTTTAACTGGTCAATCTTTTGTATCGTTTTGAGGAGTGAGTGATGTATTTTACCTGGTCAATCTTTTGTATCGTTTTGAGGAGTGAGTGGTGTTTTTTTCCTGGTCAATCTTTTGTATCGTTTTGAGGAGTGAGTGGTGTTTTTTACCTGGTCAATCTTTTGTATTGTTTTGAGGAGTGAGTCATGTTTTTTACCTGGTCAATCTTTTGTATCGTTTTGAGGAGTGAGTGGTGTTTTTTACCTGGTCAATCTTTTGTATCATTTTGAGGAGTGAGTGGTTTATTTTACCTGGTCAATCTTTTGTATCGTTTTGAGGACTGAGTCATGTTTTTTACCTGGTCAATCTTTTGTATCGTTTTGAGGAGTGAGTGGTTTATTTCACCTGGTCAATCTTTTGTATCGTTTTGAGGAGTGAGTCGTGTTTTTTACCTGGTCAATCTTTTGTATCGTTTTGAGGAGTGAGTGATGTATTTTACCTGGTCAATCTTTTGAGGAGTGAGTGGTGTTTTTTACCTGGTCAATCTTTTGTATCGTTTTGAGGAGTGAGTGGTGTTTTTTACCTGGTCAATCTTTTGTATCGTTTTGAGGACTGAGTCATGTTTTTTACCTGGTCAATCTTTTGTATCGTTTTGAGGAGTGAGTGATGTATTTTACCTGGTCAATCTTTTGAGGAGTGAGTGGTGTTTTTTACCTGGTCAATCTTTTGTATCGTTTTGAGGAGTGAGTGGTTTATTTTACCTAGTCAACATTTTTTATCGTTTTGAGGAGTGAGTCGTGTTTTTTACCTGGTCAATCTTTTGTATCGTTTTGAGGAGTGAGTCGTGTTTTTTTTAACCTGGTTAATCTTTTGTATTGTTTTGAGGATTGAGTTGTGTATTTTACCTGGTCAATCTTTAGTATCGTTTTGAGGAGTGAGTGGTTTATTTTACCTGGTCAACCTTTTTTATCATTTTGAGGAGTGAGTGGTGTTTTTTACCTGGTCAATCTTTTGTATCTTTTTGAGGAGTGAGTGGTGTATTTTACCTGGTCAATCTTTTGTATCGTTTTGAGGAGTGAGTTGTGTATTTTACCTGGTCAATCTTTTGTATCTTTTTGAGGAGTGAGTTGTGTTTTTTACCTGGTCAATCTTTTGTATCTTTTTGAGGAGTGAGTTGTGTTTTTTACCTGGTCAATCGTTTGTATCGTTTTGAGGAGTGAGTGGTGTTTTTTAACTGGTCAATCGTTTGTATCGTTTTGAGGAGTGAGTGGTTTATTTTACCTGGTCAATCTTTTGTATCGTTTTGAGGAGTGAGTGGTGTTTTTTACCTGGTCAATCTTTTGTATCGTTTTGAGGAGTGAGTGATGTATTTTACCTGGTCAATCTTTTGTATCCTTTTGAGGAGTGAGTTGTGTATGGCAGAGTTTGCCGTCTGTTTCAGTGTCTCGATATCTTCACTGGTCACCCCCATCATAAACTGTCTATCTATGTCTGGTAAAGAGTCTGTATCAGATTCTCCAAATGATGAATGAGAAATCCCAGTCAAATCTGTGAACATTGAAAGCAAAATACTAATCAGCAAGCACTTCTTTGAAGTACAATACACACTGTCAGAGATAAAAAAAAAAATCAATATTGTACACAACATTACTTTCCTTTGGATTATTTTTTGCCCCCTTTAATTTTTAGACAATTTTTCCTCACTTTAAATTCACCCAAACTCATTCATGTCTGTTTTTTTTTAAATTTGCCCAATTCAAATTCGGACACCTATGAACAGGGTATTAAAACTGGAGGTAAAAATTTCCCTGCATACAATACTCATTTCACCGAGACACAATAGATGAAAAAGCATAAAGTCATTTGTACCACATAAAAAGGGCACAAGATACAAAGAGCCGGTCTAACCTTGAAGCCTCCTGAGTTGCGTGTGTCGGCGTGTCTGACTCTGGTACGTAGATGTCTGCTGATTGACAGGAATGCAGTGAATGAGATAATACTTCAGGTGGCGCCACAACATAAACAGACAGTTCTACAAGATGTCTGCAGCACAGTCAAGGGAGATTACTACCATTTATGTTTGTTCTAGCCTTTAAATGCTTTTACCTATCCTCATGTTTAAAAATGTACAGAAGTTGCCAACCTCTTTTTTTTTTTTTTTTTTTTTTTAAAACTTGCTTCAACTTCAAGAAAATTTTTAGCCCAAATTCTAATATTTTGCTTCGTTCATAAAGGATACAAGCAAAGTATTGCAGTTGTTCCTCTTTGTAGTGCACGATTTTGGTGAGGCGAGTTTTAGCGAGTTTCTGTCTCTGATGAGATGTGAGCTTCTCTTCTACTCCAGAAAACTAAACATTAAACAGATCAAATACATCATACATACAAAAAAAATGTATTTAAAACAAGAGATGTTTATAAAACACTTATGCCCCCTTCCCCAAAATTGGAATTTTTGAAAGTCCAAAAGAGCATAACTCTGTCAAAAATAGTGCGATCGTACCCAAAACAGAACTTGACCTAGAAAGTTATCTGATAAATCTGTATACTAAATTTCATTTCAGTATGTGCAATGGTTGTGAAGAAAATGAGCAGAAACTGCAAATACTTGGAATTTTTCTAAGTCCAAGGGGTATATCTCTGTCAAAAATGGCCGACCGTACCCAAAACAGAACTTGACTTAGATATATCTGATATATCTGTATACCAAATTTCATTTCAGTATGTGCAATGGTTGTAAAGAAAATGAACGGAAACTGCAAATAATTAGAATTTTCCTAAGTCCAAGGGGCATAACTCTGTCGAAAATGGCGCGACTGTACCCAAAACAGAACTTGCCCTAGATATTCATCTGACACATCTGTATACCAAAGAATCTAGGGGGATTAGGCGAGCCATATGCCTACGCAAGGGCAGGTAAAATCTCAAATAAAAATTCTTACAAATTCCACTTTTTGTAAAATTTAGGGGTTATTTATCATAACCATGTGCATACCATAAAGATAAAACCTGAATCACTAAATGACATAGAAATTTATTGTAATTAAACCATCAAAATGGTAACACGCTTTAGTAACCGTAAAAATGATAGAAATGGAATGTTAAAACTGTGTTTTTTATATAGAGTGGGTCTTCGTACCATTTTTTTGTAAAAAAATATTGAAAGGGTATGGAAGAATGCATCTCTTACCATTTTCAAAAAAATGAAGACCCACTCTACACATCATACACACAAAAAAGTACTTAAACAAGATGTGTTTGTGAAACACTATGCGCCCGACGGAAACAGAGCTCGAAAAATCTATTTTTAGCATATTGGTCACAGTTAAGGTCACAAGGTCATTGACCCTGGTGTCGTTTGAAAGAACTTAATTGGTGGAGTACGCATTCCAAATATGAATTCCCTATCTCCTATGTTTCAAAAGTTATGGCAAAAAGTGCAAAAAGCTATTTTTCACATATAGGTCACAGTCTAGGTCACAAGATCATTGACCTTGACATCATTCGAAAGGACTTTATTAGTGGAGTATGTTTACCAAATATGAAGTCCCTATCTCCTATGGTTCAAAAGTTATGACAAACAGTGAAAAAAGCTATTTTTAGCACATAGGTCACAGTCAAGGTCACAAAGTCATAGATCTTGGTGTCGTTTGAAAGGAGTTTATTAGTGGAGTATGCATACCAAACAGGAATTCCTTATCTCCTATGGTTCAAAAGTTATGGCAAAAAGTGGAAAAGGCTATTTTTAGCATATAGGTCAAGTCTAGGTCACAAGATCATTGACCTTGACATCATTCAAAAGGACTTTATTAGTGGAGTATGTTTACCAGATATGATGTCCCTATCTCCTATGGTTCAAAAGTTATGACAAACAGTGGAAAAAGCTATTTTTAGCATATAGGTCACAGTCAAAATCACGTCATTGACCTTGATGTCATTTGAAAGGACTTTATTAGTGGAGTATGCATACCAAATATGAAGTCTCTTTCTTTTATGGTTCAAAAGTTATGGTGAAGGTTAAAGTTTTCAGCAGACAGACAGACAAACAGACAAACAGATAAACAGACACACCGACAAGACAAAAACGATATACGCTTCGGATCTATCGATCCGGGTGCATAAAAATACATCTGATCTAAATGACTAAATATTACAACCTTCTCCAAATCCATACCCTTTGTACATTCAATTTTATAATTTTTTCTTTCCCTGTTTGAGTCGTGGTCGTGAGTCGTCTGATCTATAGTTGTGATTTGTGAAGTAAGGAGTTGATCCTCATGTCACGGGTTCAAATCCCACTGTGGGACGTTGAGACATGCAGGTCTTTCGGATGAAACCATATTAACCGAGGTCCCGTGTTGCAATAAGTGTTGACACGAATATATGACAAAATTTGCAGCTCTCCACCGACAAGTGGTGGCATCGCCATACATGTGAAAAATTCTTGAGAGGGACGTTAAACAATACACAGTCAATCAATCACCTGTTTGAGGTCGTCTGTACTAAGGTCAGCCAGACTCTGTAGTTTACGGAGGTGTTGTTTGTGACTCTCCTACACAGACATGAAGTGGTTGGCACACTGGCGGAGTTGGTACACCACCACCCCTAAGCTGATGGCCTGGACTGTACTGCTATTCAGGAATGAAGTGTCTGTAATGAGATCTGTCTAGAAATAATTACTTTTATCTGTACCTCTAACTTCTCAAATCATGACTGGAATGTTTTCAAGTTGACTTGAACATTAGAAAGACTTCTCTTAAAGTAGGGGAAAAATCTTCACACATAAGGCCCTCCTGTTATTCAAGTACCCTGACCCAGGGCTTTAAAAAATCACAATCTTGGTAGAATTCTTACTAATCGTTACTATGCACTTAGTTTGTCTGCTAAATACTCTGAGTTTGAGGAGATTTTCAAAGATATTAATATCATCAACTTGGTATCATAATTTGTCCCTAAAATAACATGTATTCCAGATTTGAAAAAAATAGGACAATCACAAATCCAGTAAAAAATTATGGACAGACAGACTTTTCCGAGCTCATACCTTTTCAATATATAATATTTTATGAGGAGGCTTATTCTTTCTTTACAACAGTGTATTGACCTCTGACCTCTAGTGCTATAAATAACATACCATCAGTATACTTCCTAGATCTCTAGTTTAGAAGGTTTCATCCAGACACGGTCGGAACAGAACTCTAGAAAACTGTGATGTTGGTCCTATAAATTGAAAAAAAAATCTGACATTACAAAGAGTTACAATATGTTTTCCTGAGGCTGATAAAACTTAACATTTACAATATGGTAAAGGCTTCTGATAAAGAATAAGGATAACAATTCCATTATCTGGGTTTTTTTGCGATATGATTTATCTCCTGACACAGTGATTATGTAAAGTTTACAAAATTATTATTTGTCCCTAACATTTTATGAAGTTTGCAATATCATTATCAATGCCCAACACTATACAATGTTTATAAAGATAATTATCTGCTTGGACACTTGATAAAGGTAACAACATAATTTTTGGACCCTTACAAACATAAATTTAAAGTGAAAGATATACAACTTCAAAACTTTTTTAGCAGCTCTTACAGGTTATCAACACTTAATTGACAATCTGACAAGATACGTCTTTAAATTTGTGGTTTTACCTGAGGTTGAGATGACAGCTCGACAATAAGAGGTTACACTGGAGGACACTTCTAAAAATACCACCGCCAGTTCTGAACTTTAATAAGTCCTTCCCCCGAGTCAACTCATCAGACTCCAGTGACTTGAGTGACTTGAGTTATGTTTGTTGACTCTCTCTCATATACAGTACTTTGGCATCAGTGCCAACAATTGTCTCTCAATCCTGACCTTTTGACCTTTCAATTCTATTCCAGCTGGATCAAGGTCATCAAATTCTGCATCTGGAATGCCTGTTTTGTAGAACATTAGAAATGAAGATACATATATCGTTAAAACATTTTTGACTAAATGTTTGAAAATCAATAGTACCAGTTAAAATGTCATAATGAACAGAATCTGCTTCGACAAACATACATGTAACAATATTTACCTCTTGAGTTAGCTCGTGTGAATACCGCTGTAGTTAGAGCTAGTTCACGTAGAGCAGGGAGACTTAAACTGGGCTGTCTGTCTCGCAGAATTCCGTGAAAACCTTCTCCGTGAGACAAAATAAACTGTATCACCTATAACAGCATGGAATGGTAAACAATTTTGTATATTTTTTGTGGGGTCTGATATTTCTGGATTCCATGGGTCACCCTTACCCATAAAATTACATTCCCTTGACAATATGTTTTTAAATGTATTTAAAATTACTCAATTCTAATCTATCTTTAAGTAAGCTATGAAATTATGTCTACAAAAATGTGTAAATTGATGCTGATGCCCGTAAGTCAAAGCATGAGAAATTCTACTTGATATGCAGACTTTCTAGGGAACTATCTAAATAGTGCTTTGGGTCCATGAGGGGCTCTGCATTAAACACATATAGTTGTAGAAACTATTCACCTGATTGTCACAGTCCTGGTTTTCTATACCCAGTGAGGTCAGCATGGCCAGACAGAATTTGAGGACGGCAATGAGAAGTTGACGATAGCGGGCCATGGGGCTGGGCAGGAAGTCCTCCTCTGTATCAACGCTGGCTTCATCTCTGTAGAAATCATAACAAGGTCAACAATCAACAAGATCGACTGCAATCTTCTCGGGCAATGCTTACAAAACTTTTAATCCTTATTCAGTATACGAGGGGTGATCATAAAGTTCGCAAACTATCTCTATATCTACAAAACCACAATTCAGATTAGAAAATAATTTGATACACACATAGCCATACACAAGGTCTATAAATAGCATATGCTGAATAAAGTTTCTCTCCTTGTTTGCCCTAAATTACCGAAAACATTGCCTTCCTGCAAATATTTGCTGCAAGTCTGCAGCAAACATTGCTGCAAGCTTGCAGCAGACATTGCTGCAAGCTTGCGGCAATGTAGCCAAAGAAAGCATGACAGTCTATACAAAGCTTTGGCGTTTGCAGCAAGTTAGCGGCAAGTCTGCAGCAAGCTTGCTGCAAACATTTTACCATGCAAATGAGGTTTGCTGCAAGTCTGCAGCAAACATTGGATTTTCCAAATAAGGAAACCTTGCTGCAAGCTTGCGGCAAACATTGCTGCAAGCCTGCCGCAAACATTGCTGCAAGCTTGCGGCAAACATTGCTGCAAGCCTGCCGCAAACATTGCAGCAAGCTTGCAGCAAACATTGCTGCTAACTTGCAGCAAACAATTTCCTTATGGTTTTGGCACATTCCTTTGTACAAGCAGCAAGTTCACAGAAAGCCTTTGTCCTGACCTAAATCTGTTAAGTCTAGAGAAAATCCACCACATGTTTCTGAAAAAATGCAGTTTTATGAAGTTATGATAGGCCCTCTTTACGTTCCTAGACAAAGTTTTCATACCTTTTTAAAATGAAAGTGCATGATAGCTTAATTTTATATGAACAGAACTTTAAGAACTTTACATATAATTTTTAATGAATATTTTTGTGATTACACATTTACTAATTAATTTGATAACATTTAAGTGATTTGGGTCCATTAATACTTTTAAGAAGTATACATATGTGATATCAAAAAGAGGACTGAAATTCATAAGAAACAGATTTAGATTTGACCTAGCATTTACACCAGTTACTCAAACGTGCTTTTAAGAAATATTCTTTCAAATATCAAAATAAATCAAAATCATTTCTTACCAATTAGATTTCATTGAGAGAATGAACACCTACATCCAGAGTTTGGCACTTTTAATCATTCAAATCGATGTATATTCCTACCAAAATACTGAAACATGTACAGCTTCAATTCCAACATTTCAAAATGGCCAGTTTTGTGTTGACCCATTACAATCTGCGTTTCATTGGCTGATTTGACTTGTTTACTGTTCTTGCGAACTTCCTGCAAACATTTGAATTGTGAAAAAGTTTCCTGCGAACTTGCTGCGAACATTAAATTGGCGCGTATGTTTCTTGCAATGTTCCGGCAAACATGTTGGGTTCCTGCGAATTTGCTGCAAGCTTACAGCAATTGTTGCAATGTTTGCCGCAAGATCGCAGCTAGCGGCAATCATCTGCGTACAAGAAAATTTTCTTCCTGCGAACAATTTTGTTTGCTGCAAGCTTGCAGCAAACTTGCCAGTTTGCTGCAGGCCTGCAGCAAACATATCAGTTTGGTAAGGGTGTGACATCACAATGTGAAAATGACGTCACTATTTAGGTCACTTGTGACGAAAAATGGTTGTCTCGGTCGAACTTGTTCAACAAACGACTGTACAATTTCTTGTAATATCTTAGAAATCCCTCTACAGTTACTGTATCATATAATAATTAGTACACAGTTTATTGAGATAAATGAGTTCCTATAAATTCAATTAGTGATTGGATTAATCGTTTTAGTGAAGGAATGCTAATGGTTAAAAATGATACTTGTCATCTTGCTCAGTGAAAGCAAGTTTGAAAAGATATGTATTTTTAATTAAGCAATTTGCTATCAAAGACCTCCAACTAGCACTTTGAAAAATAGTTGAATATTTGAACAATGATATAAGTATTAAATACTTACGATATCGTTTACTTTAGATTTTAAACATATTAGATATGATAAAAAGGTTGCACCCATTCTCTATCCACATTGAATAAAGGTCTCTCCTGAGACAGAAGATTTGTGTTTTAATGGTCGCCATGCTTGTTTTTGGAAAGGATGTTATTATCCACCCAATCTGTTGCCGAGATATGACCATTTCTGACAAATTAACTGTTCTTGTCATAAAAATTAACTCACATGGAAAGAAATATAAAACTCGGAAAAATCTTTTAACTTTTGTGACAGAACGCTATGGAGGGGGTCACGTGTCCGCCAATATCACATGATTCGCGCATGCGCAGAACGGTGGTTGATGTGCATTAAAATTGGGGAGGATTATTTTAAAATATAATCAACATTAAAACCAAATAATGTTTCTTGTATGGAAGTTATTCAATTAGTTTGCGAACTTTTTGATCACCCCTCGTATATACAAACTTTGAAATTGTCAAGCTCTACACTGATATTTTAATTTTATACAAGTTCATTTGTATTTGGACATACTTGATTTCTGTAAACATTCATAAGACAGCTGACACACTTACCTGTCAAAGTCAGGTCGAAGGTCAAAGAAGACACATCCAGCCAGTCTCTGCATGACTCCACACTGTAACAAGGTGTGGGCCCCCACGGCTGATTCTGCCACACACGTCAACAAACTCTGAAACACAGTCACTTTGTATTTATAAGTCGGAGCCCTTAAATTTCATATCAATATTGAAAATCAATTAATGGACTACTGCTAAATCAAAATTTTTGAATGAGTTATATACAGATTAAAGTTTTGTTAGATGCAATATGACAAATGTGGGGGTAGAATGAGATAGTAATTATGGAAGACCTACCAGTTTAGACAGATAGATGTACAGCACTCTGAGTTGGGGGGCGGGGGACACAAGGGTCTGTAGCGGCTGGTCGTCATGGAGAAGGCTGTCCACCAGCTGTTGGAGGTAACCTTTAGAGGACAGAAAGGTCATCCACTGCTGGAACTTGTCAATAGACAGAATGGTGACGTCCAGTACTGATAGAGACAGCATCTACAACAGACAATATTAGTATAGCTGGTCATGCACTGCTGAAACCTGTTCAAAATGAAACAAGTGGAACTAAAAATACACGAGGATACGAAGATTCCCTCCTTACCCTTCCTACATCGTGTCCATCACACGACACACCATGTCCATAAAGTTGTCTCCGTATGACAGAATGGTCGACACATTTTCCCGTCTCAGCTGCTCATACTCAGAGTGGGCGTCGGCCAAAATCCTCTTCCCAACCCCATCACCTCCTGCCTCTGTCAGAAAAAGGAAACATTGTTATAATCCTCTGTCATGCTAGTTTAGGTTTTGTATTTCATATAATTTACACTTGAAGAGCATGACTGTATTCTAAAAATACATACAATTTCGACCTATGTATGCCACAAAGTAAGAGCAAGCTCTGTGGAGTTTTGTTGACATTCAGGCTTTTACATCTTACTTTGAATTATATTCTTAAACAAGACACATGTGACTTCTACTTAAACATACCTGTATCTGTGTGAGTCAGTGACTTGGGTTTCTGAGCGATTTGTACTAGATAATATAGCAGAGCCCCGTGAAGATTGGCTCTAACTCTCTGCTGGCCACCACCTTAACAGAATTTGAGATTGATAATAAAATTTCTTAGTTTTGTACAAAGTTGTTTGAAATTCTAGTTTTATGAACATGCACTTGAAAAATTTCTTTTCAGCGAAAAAGTATGTACATGTACACTTCAGATATTTCGATATATATTCTTACTTGAAAGCAGAATGTGATCTATCACTCCTCTAAGCACCAGTTGAAGGGAGGAAGCAAATTGGGATGGTGACCCTGACACTTGACCCCATGACCCTGTTTGACCTTGACCTGCAGTGGAGTCCAGCATGGTGAGGAAGTGTGAGGTTTCGTCGTCGGAGACAGAATCCTGACAGAAACAGTCTGACGTAGATTTGTCATCAGAGTGAGGATGATCCCAGCCACAGGGGCACTTAACTCTGTCAAGGCATCATCTTTAGTCACCTAAAAAAAATGAGTAGATTGATATTAAATGTAGTATATAGGGACGTAATACTATAACTTTTTTCTCTGTAAAATCAAAATTTCCCCTCCCTTTTCCCCAAATGAAGGCAATTGTCAACATGAATATTGTGAGAGAAGGAAAATGTTATGGTACCATTTTTCCAGACATCTTTTTGCAAGATTTACATTTTAACCTTAAGGATACAGATGAAATATGGCCAATACTTGGCATTGGTTAGATGCTCATTTTCTTGTACGTTAATACAAAATACTTTAGGGTTGGTAAATAAGACACACAGATGTCTTTCTCTGTAGTTCCTGTAGCAGCTCAAACAGTACAGTCTGTCTGTCCTCAGCGGTCAGTAGGTCCTCAGGACACGCAGTCAGCAGAACCTCGGTCACCTGATGCCTCGCCTCCAGAGCCTGTTGTTTGGTGGACAGTTCCTGGTGGATTCTGTTACCACGCCTCCAGAGCCTGTTGTTTGGTGGACAGTTCCTGGTGGATTCTGTTATCACGCCTCCAGAGCCTGCCGTTTGGTGGACAGTTCCTGGTGGATTCTGTTATCACGCCTCCAGAGCCTGCCATTTGGTGGACAGTTCCTGGTGGATTCTGTTACCACGCCTCCAGAGCCTGCCGTTTGGTGGACAGTTCCTGGTGGATTCTGTTACCACGCCTCCAGAGCCTGCTGTTTGGTGGACAGTTCCTGGTGTATTCTGTTATGTAGCACCTCGTGATGCAGAATATTCTCCTCTTCCTGAAAAATTTATAAAATTTTATTGTTTTGCTGAAATGTTGACCTCTTTGGAGGCAGGTCAAATAAATTAAGAAAACATGAAAGAGACAGTCATCATAGAGAAGAGTGAAATCAATGGCATCCGATTGGGCTGGAAAAAGAGACTGTGTAGCTAGTTTTACATCACCTGACACAAAGAGGATTCAGTAAGGAAGGATCTAAAATGCTTAATAATTGGGATAATCGATCTCACCTCTAAAACTTGCGGCCTCTGAGTCACTATAATATTGATCTCACCTTTAATACTTGCAGCCTCTGAGTCACTATAATATTGATCTCACCTTTAATACTCGCAGCCTCTGAGTCACTATAATATTGATCTCACCTCTAAAACTCGCGGCCTCTGAGTCACTATAATATTGATCTCACCTTTAATACTCGCAGCCTCTGAGTCACCATGATATTGCCCTGGTAGTTCATTTGCCATCACAATACAAAATGTCCTGTTCAGTCCGAGTCTCTACACTTTTGATGGCTTGTTCAATCATCGACAATTCGAAAAACTCCAACTTCATTGTAGGAAGATATTGCTGTGAAAAGTCAACTTCATCCAGAAGTCCTAGCAACTTCCTGCGTACTTGGCTGCCAGAACAAGGAAAATAAAGTCTGAACAAGATTTTATTAGCAAAAGAAGAGCAGTGTGATAATTTTTTTATGTTTTTCTTTGCTTACTTCTGAACGGCCTGGCTGTCTGAGACAGATAAGATGTTTGTAGACTCTGTGCTCTGTAAATTTGTCATAGGTCAGGTCAGCTTCGTCTCCTAATGCTGGCTGTAACACTGTGAGAATCACATTTATTACTTTTTTTTAGCAAATCAGACCATTTTGATTTTTTATTATGTAATTAATTATAAAATTAGAAACAGTCACAAATATGATAATATAAGGTTTGACTAGCTTCTCTGTGCACATTAAAATGTATATGTATTACATGCAAGTATATCACTGAAACAACTCTTTAATAAATGAAATAATCTAAATTTTTAAAAACATTTTTTAAGACATAGTGAAATTCTGAATTAAATTTGAACTCGCTATAAAACTGCTGAGTGAAAGGTAGATGCTGGAGCTGCCTGAACAGGAAGTCCCTGGTTGTACGTAAATATCGTAAAGTGGGCGTCAACGTCTCCTTGTTGGCAGCCAGGAGGTAGATGTGTTTGTAGGCCAGCTCAGACAGTCGTGGAGTGTCCCTCAGGCAGATGGGGCCTGAGTGTGTCCCCACCCCCCGCTCTAACAGGGACAGGACCGCATGTAGACAGGTCTGAGGGGACCCTAGAATACCTGGGACCCTAGAATACGTGGTTTTAGAAATTCAAATTAAATTTGTGAAATTGCAAAATTTTCATTGGTAGATCTAAGAATCTTTTGCATCTTGAAGTAAAATTTAGACAAAACTTCTTTTCTCAGCTCACCTGGATCCTGGAGCAGAGTCCTGCTAACAGACTTCCTAATGTCAAAGCCCAGCAGCAGGTGTGCCAAGTTTGGTGAAGGTTGGTCTAGAGATCTCAGTAGGACCTGAAGTAGGTACTGTCTGGTGGAGTTATGGACGTGGCCAATCTCACAGGAATCATCTGTAACAATAAAGATAATCAGTGTTAAAGTGACATTATAATGGTGGAGTTACGGACGTGGCCAATCTCACGGGAATCATCTGTTACAATAAAGCTAATCAGTGTTAAAGTGACATTATAATGGTGGAGTTACGGATGTGGCCAATCTCACTGGAATCATATGTTACAATAAAGCTAATCATTATTAGAGTGACATTATAATGGCATTCTTTGAACTTCTCAGAAATTTAAAACATTATATTTGCGTTAATGTTTACATTAATATCTGAGAGAGAAAAGTGCAATTCTTTTAGCATCAAATATATGTACAGTGTATATGCAGGAATATTTCTGCTTCTATCTTTTTCACACTATCACTCCTGAAAACAATTTGATTTGATTTGCACAAAGATACAGTTCTGCTTATGAGATAATGTTATTTCAAATTTACCCAAGTTAAAAAAAAGGGAGGGGAGGGGGGGGGGGGGGAGATTCACTGTAAATACCGTTTTTTTGGAAATTTTAGGGAGACGCAAATTTGGCAATTTAATTTGTTCTTGAGAACTGGTATTTTATTTTTTAGCGAGATGTAATTTCATCTATTACAAATATTACGCAATAAATTTTTAGCGATATGTAATTTTAGCGATCTCAGCAGCCTCGCTAACAATGCCAAAATTAAATCTTCGCTAAAATTTCTACTTATATGGTATACAGTATTGTTTAAACAAAATGGGAAACGAAAATATATGAAATCAATCCACACTGTTGGGATTCCTAGTTACCATCTTCCTCAGGTTTATAAGGTGAATGCCCCCTTCCTTTACACATCACTGTTGAAACCATTTTTATCATCTTTCTCTGAACAATACACCCCCCACCTTCTCTCTCTCTCTTTCTCTCTTTCTCTCTCTCTCTCCACACTACTAAGTACATGCCCTCTCCCTCTGGTAAGTAAATTTTCTCTCTCTTTCTTTCTCTCTCTTTCTCCATGCTACTGAGTACATACCCTCTCTCTCTGGTAGGTAGATTCTCTCTCTCTCTCTTTCTTTCTCTCTCTCTCTCTCCACACTACTGAGTACATACCCTCTCCCTCTGGTAAGTGAATTTTCTCTCTCTCTTTCTTTCTTTCTGTCTCTCTCCACACTACTGAGTACATACCCTTGTCTCTCTCTCTCTCTCCACACAATTTTAACACACTCTTCCTCTGGTAAGGGGATTCTCTCTCTCTCCACACAATTTTAACATACCCTCCTCCTCAGGTACTGTATAGGGGATTATTTTCACGGGCTATAATTTTCACGGTTTTTTCTCATCTGACACCATTGCGGTTTCTTGAATTCGCGGAATTGATATAAAATAAAAGTAACCTCCCTTGTCATTATCCGTTTGTAGCTACATGTAAAGGACATCAACAGGGTTAATATAAAATTGCTAGATTTGATAAGTAATCGACGATTAATTAAAACAAGTGCAGTTATAAAACGTTGATGACTATAAACGTCAATGACTAATAACTTTCCTATATGCTATTACGATGAGTGCATGTACACCCCAAGATCTACAATACAACGCAGCGAAAAACCACTGGGCGGTAATAAATCTGTTTATGTCGGTCAATGAAATAAAATCCTTCCAAAATCTTCCGTAGTAGTTCGATAATTTCTTGAATGTTTTTAAAAAGTCGATAAAAATTGATATGCATGATAATGCAGGTACATGTAACAAATACACGTGATTATAGTTACGTGCGGGTAATCAAAACCATGGCCCACGTGTTTTGATTGACGAAACATGTAGCGTCGGCTATTAAAACATCTTTTTAACAAATACAGGATATTATCTGTTGATTTAAATTAAAGTAAAGCGTTATAATTAAAATAATTGAATGACAAGTAATAATCGTAATTACTGAAATGACCATGTTCTGCACATACATGTATATAGACCCATCGTAGTTTATTCTCAGATATCAAAATAAAACATGGAGATACCGTAATTGAAAATTTATTCATTGTTTCTTGAATTCACGGATTTATGAACACCGTGAATATAGCGAATATTAACACCGCGAGTTATTTTCCCCCAGGCCTATACAGTAAGTGGATTCTCTCTCTCTCTCTCTCTGCACACTAATAAGTACCTACCCTCTTCCTCAGGTAAGTGGATTGTCTTCTCCACCATTTGTTCTGGTTCCTCCACTTCCAGGCTTTCCACAAATCCATGGAGCAGCTCCATGTGAAAGGTCTGGAATAATGAATTTTATGTGATACAATAATGTAAACCAAGAATTACATGGCATAAGATTTCTATAGAACCCTAATAACAATCTAGTGTACCCATTTATCTAATTCTGGAACTAGACACAGTGTATTATGTAACATCTCTTTCAGTGTCAACCAGACTGGAAATAATTCTCAGTTCAAGGAGAATTCAGAGCTTTAAAAAATGTTCATTTTGGTGTCTTAATCAAATTATACTGTTACCTGATTTGATGTGAACAGATTGATGAGGGCCACTTGGACGGGAGCCGAGTGACACACTCGATACAGGAACTTCCTTGCTGACTGGGCATGTTCAGGAAGACGAATGCTGAACTAGTGTATATACCTACAAGATTGTAAAACACCATTTGTGACCATGATCACACAATATAGGATGATAAAATTAATGTTTCTTACAACTTTCCATTTTTTATAAGACTTGAATGACTAAAAGCAATAAAACTTTCATATTCTTCAAATAATATAAATGTTTTGCTTGTTATTTTTGTTACTTTTATTGACCTACTTTGTGACATTAACGAGGTGGTCGGCTTTGCCGCTGTGTGGATTAATACTGAGGAGAAGACGGTCCATGGCAGAGGCTCCCGTCTCATGACACGCATCCAGGAACGTCCCCGACTTCTCCAGACTTGTCTCTATCAGCTGTAAACACAGCAGACTGGCAGACTCCAGGGCCTCCTGTCCTGTACAGATCAACCAATCAAATTAACTCTCTAAGCATCAGTCAATACAATCAACCAATCAAATTAACTCTCCTACTCCCCTAGCATTGACCAGTAATATCAACCAATCAAATTACCTCACATAACATTATCTAGTCCATCCAACCAATCAAATTAACTTCTTGAACATTAGCCAGTTTAATCAACCAAACAAATTTAAACACTTTACAACACAATTTAAAACACCTGAATTTCTTTAATCACTATTTACCTGGTATAGCCTTGTATGTTTCAAGTTATCTGACACTGTCATCCAGTACTTTCAACACCTGAAATAATTATGCAACTTCAATTCTTAACAAAACAAAGCACATATGTCTCCACCTTCCAGCCCAATTAAAAAAAAAATTCAATAAAGATATCCATTTAAGCAGGAAATTATATGAATCTCACCTTGGACAGGAAGTGGGAGTCCTTCAGTAGGTGAAGCATCAGGATGTACCCTGGTGACTTGTTAGCGGGCACCACGCCCCCCATCTGTACCTCAACAAGCTCCTCCCCAAAGTCATTCCCCACCACCTCATACTCCCTCAGGAGCTTACATAGGATCGTCAGACAGTCACTGGACACCTCCCACTATAAATAAAGCTTTATACCAGGGTTGTCCCGTAAAATCGTGGACAAATAGCGTTATTCTCGAAAAGTAATAGGCACACTTAGCTGAAAATTTCAGTAAATGTTTATATATCATATTTAAGTGCATGTTAATTTTTTTGATACAATATAGGCAAAAATAAAGATTTCATTATGCTTGAATGTGCACGAGATATTGTCCTACGGCGCAGTCGGTAAAAAAACCAAGGGTTTATTAAAGAATACACAAGTTTGAATTCAAATTAAAAGTTTTAAATACATAAGATTTGGATTAAAATTATCCCAATTCAATTCCACAATAAATTTTGTAGTCTTAGTATAAGTTTTAAGGCATTTGCTTAATTTTTGGCAGTTTTCGATCGAGCATTTGAAATGGGAAATGGTAAACACAACACACGAAAAATGGTGACGTTTTATGACGTTACGGCGCACCAGAGAACAATAAAGTTTTATTTCTATGTTGTAATGACACCTTTAGAGACTTGAAATGACCATAGAAGAAAAAAGATTATAAAAATATCACCATACCTTTAGTATACAAATGAAATAGGAGTTTTCTTATCAAAGTTTTTTTTGATCGAGTCCCTGGGGAGCACAAAACATACGGACAAACACCTAATGTAATAGCAAAAGACGCTGTCATATTAGACCGCCGATATAAGATTTTCTATTAGTTGAATGATGGTGAGAATGTTGTCCGTTAAACTTCCTAATAAATCTTCAGAAGATTGCATGAGGGTGCAATTTAGTTCTTCGGCTTTTTATGGAGACCACAGAATATGTATCAATGAAATTCCTAAATTCAAGTCGGACTCTAGCTGCAATAATGTAGCCCTCTCCGATTTTTTTTAATCTGATGTTTTCTGGAGAGGGCTACAATTCCATCGCATCTCCGTAATGGTGCAAATATTTTTTTTTAATAGGAGCGACTGCAGGCAAAATAAATTATTTTTACATTCAACTTACTTCTAATAAGACGAATTTTTTATTCACTGTCAACAGTAGACCCCGTTAAATGCGAAAAACTTGTAAAATAACTCTGCATGTTTCCTGGTAGTTTACTTCAGCAGCCATGACAGTTCACGCGTGACGTAATGAGACTTTCGCTTGAAATTTAGAACAACTGAATAAAGCAATTATCGGTGTTTATAAATATATGTGCTGAATTTCATCACAAAAACATGTATATAAAACCATTTTAAGTGTTATTTTTATGCAACTTCCTATAGAACCTAATTGGCTGTCCCAAAATACAATCTATCAAGGTCAGTAAACATGGCGGATAAATTGTCATTTTTTTATCTTTGCTGAAAATGAAGTTGTCGAATGAGTCCGACTAGCTGCAATAATGTAGCCCTCTCCCCCCTTTTTTTTTAGTTCATTGGTGCAGGTGCGGGACAATTTCGGCTTTTAACAGTAAACAGGTCCAGTCCAAAGACTATTTTTACCTACGTAGGTATTTATAGGCTACCAAAAGTAGCTATTTTTACCTACTTTCTGCTTTATGCATTTTGAGACAACACAGTCACATATGTATCTAAAATTTGGCCAAAAAATAAAAACTTCGTATATTATCAATTTTAAATTGTAAAAGTCAGGAAGGTATTCATCATTAATGTGACCGTATCAAAAAAATATGGTATTCACCATAGCAAAATGCAATAAAAATGTAGCCCTAGGTAGCTATTAATAGCTACGTATTTTTTTTAATCTGATGTTTTCTGGAGAAAAAAAAAAAAAAAGGGGGGGAGAGGGCTACATTATTGCAGCTAGTCGGACTCATTCGACAACTTCATTTTCAGCAAAGATAAAACGTGACGCTGTTTAAGACACTTTGACGTTATAATTAATCCATGCGCCGTAAGGTGATACAATACATGGCATAAAATCTCTTAATTTGTTTATTTATGCACATATTTATCTAAAATTTGCAGTGTATACATTGTATTACTAAAATATGTACTAAATAATAGTGAAAATTTCAAAACGCAGTGATGTTTATTTTTCTCACTAGACTAAACTTGTCCACGATTTTACGGGACAGCCCTTGTATTTACTTGAAAGAAATCAATCCTGCAGTTGTATACAAGGGATTCTTAAACAGTCACTTGCAACTTAATAACCTTTGGCAAAAAAAAAAAAAACACACAACAACCACATTTCAATTAATATCAATGCAAATGACAGATACAATTTTTTAACCAGAAGTCTCTGTCAAGACTGAAGCTCTACTGGTTTGTACTAATATTACAAAGGATATAATAAAAGATGTTTCCATTTTTAGTAACAATGGCAACACTGTTCTTCGAAATAAAAAACCATGATGCTCTATTTTATGTATCTTAGTGTAGTCTACTTGTATGCCAAGTTATATTAAAATCAGACCAAAACTGTAGGAGGAGTAGCGTTTTAAAAATTGAGTAAAAATTGAGTCCGTTTACAGACAGAGGGACAGCTAGACAGACGACGGACACCATACTATCGCATAAGCTCTTCTGGTCTGTGACCTTTAGAGCTAATAAAAAATTTTTATTGTTTCAATCTCTTTCTATTTTTTTTGTCTGTGTATTGTTCATTTTCATCTGTTAAAACTGGGTTGGGACAGTTTACGCTTTATAAACCGCGAAGCGGTTCATAAAAAAGCGACGGTTTA
>NW_026932576.1:0-5293 GCF_032062105.1 Saccostrea cuccullata
GGCCCAAAAATCAGACCACGTGTATCCGTATAATTCTAGGTGTAGAAAATCCTTTCTTTAGTCGTCAAAGAAAATCAGAAATTTGGTAAACTTTCTGCGTTTGTTGAAATGCCCCGATTGTCTAAAGATAAACGTGAACGTTCCATAGGGATGCTCCAAGAGGCATGTCCCAAAACGCTGTTGCAACGACTGGTGTAACAACTCAAAAGACAATTAGCCTTCTCTGGAGACGTTTCCAGACCACTGGATCTACTGATGACCGGCCCCGAAGTGGAAGACCTAGAGTTACCACCCTTAGGGAAGACCGTCAAATCCGTTTGCTTCATCTACGAAACAGATTTTTGACTGCGGTAGATTCTGCTCACAATGCTTTAGGGAGGAGGATTAGCCCTCAGACAGTGCGAAACCGACTGAAGAGTTGCGGTTTGAGAGCCCGTAGACCGTACAGAGGGACAGAACTAACAGATCGGCACAAGACCTCGAGACGCATTTGGGCACAGCATCACTTGCGATTTCGATTGCAGAACTGGTCCAGAGTACTCTTCAGTGATGAGTCCCGTTTTAGTTTGAAATTTGCCGATGGAAGAACCCGTGTCTGGAGGAGACGTGGAGAGCGTTTTGCTGGTTGCTGTGTGACGGAAGTAGACAGATTCGGGGGTGGTAGTGTAATGGTTTGGGGAGGAATTTGTGGAGGACACCGCACAAGACTTGTTGTAGTGAATGGTACGCTGACAGCTCAAAGATACAGAGATGAAATTCTCTCTCCAGTTGTACTGCTGTATCTGCGCACCAATGGTCCTGGTATAACATTCCAGCAGGACAATGCAACAGCACACACAGCTCGAGCAACCAGAGATTTCCTGACTCAAAACAACGTGAATGTTCTAGACTGGCCCTCAAAATCTCCGGATCTCTCGCCAATTGAACATGTTTGGGATGAGCTAGATAGGAGAGTGAGGATGCGCAGACCCCAGCCACAGAGTCTCTTGCAACTGGCGACAGCACTAGAAGAGGAGTGGAATAATATCCCGGGACACGTAATTCGACGATATGTAACCTCTATGCGTCGCAGATGTGTCGCAGTGCTGCATGCAGGCGGTGGTCATACACGGTACTGACTTGTGAAATGCAATTAAAACCCCTGGGTAGATCAAAGACTTGTTATTTGCCAATGTGTGTATTAAAATGACATTTTTAAAAAGAATATTGTCAGACAGTGGTATCTTGTTATTTTTACTAAATATTGTTTTGATTCTATAACTTTTCATAAATTTGAAAATAAATTATTTCTGATATACCTTTCTTTTTTTGTTCAGTATATATCAGTTTAAATCATTTTGTGTTTTAATTGGATTATATGGATTATATTTAATGAATTTGACAGGACCTATGATAGTCGAAAAGTTTCAGTATAGATTGTGTTAAAATAAACCGAAATGCAAATGGTTAGGTTGAGGTTAAAAAAGGTAAAGATATTGCATCCACAGTAGATGAATTTCATATTGTGAAATTATCTCCTTGTCGACGTGACATTCAGTATACAGGCGCAGATCAAGAATTTTTTTTCGGGAAGGGGGGGGGGGGGGGGGGGGGGGGAAACCCATCAAAAAGCATCCACCCCCAGAATTTCCTGAGAAGCAAATAAAAACACATAAACAAAATAAAAACAACGATAGTGGGGTTCGTGTTTTTTTGGGGGTAGGGGCGTCCAAAGTCATTTGCTTTAGTATACAGTCCTATTTAAATAACTCTGCAAATTCCAGAAGGGGGGGGGGGTTGATCCCTCTACTTCCCGTCCCCGAAATGATAAATGATCTTGCGACCCCAAAGTAGAAAGAAAAAAATTCCATTTGACTGTAATAAAAATAATTAAAATGTCTCTTGTGTTTTTATTATGTCTGTTTCTTCTAAGTTTGGCATACATATGGCTTGCAGATTTTATAGTTAAAATCCTTGTGACAAAACTTTTAATTTATTAATCTTTTTTTTTGCTCTTTATCTAAATTATTTTTAGAGGGCGTGACTCTTCATTTGAGGAGTTCACTTATAACCTTTTTTTGGGCCCCGTGAATTTTTGAAAAACTGAATCTGATTAACCTTAGTTAACAATATATTCGATATCATTTCAACCTTTGGTGATTGCATGTTATCAAAATTGATGTAATTTTTTCTAGTCAATGCATTATGATCTCACAAAATGCGTTAATTTCCTCATAATCTAACAAATTCTACAAAACAGACAATTTCTAAAACTATTTTTCAATATTTAATATAAAGCACAACCTCTGATCTAAAGAAATCAACTAGTAAATGGTAAAGCTGTTTCTCAGGATTAAAACATAAGCTTTATTATTTTGGATGAGAAGGTGCACTCACATTATCTTTTTCTAAGAAAGTACTCAAATATATACTCGTGTACTTAAAAATTTGAACATTACAATTCCATAAAGCCTGTGTTCCAAGACCTGGAGTTTAAGGACAAAAAATTTAATGGGAAGGCACTAAGTCTCTACTTCCTTTTGATTATTAAATTGGGACATACAGCGTTAGTCAATAATTTGGAATATATCTACAGGGCTGTTTTATGCATAAAGTGAACCGAGCGCGTTGAATATCCATCACACAAGGATGCTTAATGCTAAGTTTAGTTGATATTGGCTCAGTTGTTCTGGAGAAGAAGTCGAAAGTGTGAAAAGTTCACTTTCGGACGGACGGACAGACAGACATTCAGACAAACAACGGAAAATTTTTGATAAGTTTAAGCTTACTTGAGCTTTCAGTTTAAGTGAGATTAAAGTAATAAAAGGTATCGTCTAAACTATTTAAATTCAAATAAATTTAAATTTTTTTTTAATCAAAATTATATATTTACCTTGAATTTTCCTTTAAATAGTTGCTGATTAATGCCTATCTTTGGAAAATATAATTCTCGCTTTAAAAGGGGGAAAGGAAATGATGCTTTTTTGGTTCCGTACTTCGGCTTACAGTCGGTTCTGGTAAAGAGCGTTTTTATTCTTCAGTTTTTCATACCCCTCACAATGAGAACAAAACTGGTTTCTGAACGGATGAACAAAAGGATGATTTCTAACATCTGGTAGAGTTAAACAGGCGTTTTTATAATTTACATCCAAGATATTTGAATCATTGCAAGCTTGTATACCAGCAATTTATTTTGTATTACACATGTGACAAAATTAGTTTTTTGATATTCCGAGAGGCACGAAAGTTTGGGAACTGGATTTTTCACACATCCATTTCATAACTCCTCTCTCATCATGTGGTTAGTTCCATATTGAAACGGACGCTTTGTGATCACATGTGATCAATTCATATGTGTCATGCAATACATCACACATTTGAGTCTTGGCTAGTTGAAAAAGTTGACTGAAATTCATTGCATAAATAAAATTGAATTGGAATTCGCAAATAAAGATAAGATCAACAATCTTATAGGGATCATGTTTTTAGAATTCCATGTTCCACTGCATAATTTGTATTACATAGAAAACAGGAAATGTTTCTGTAAGTTACATTTCCAACAAGATCAGAATATTATAATCATCGGGATTTTCTTTGCACAATTGTTTGACTTTTTTATACTCATGTGATTTTTTCAGTTCCAAATTGTTTTCGTAACATTTTGAGACAACAAGAACACTTCCCTCTGTTTCAAGTGTAGAAAATGGATATACTTTGTTGACGCAATCCACCGGATGAAGTAATGCCGTGTCAATGCAACAAGTACACCTTCCACAAAATAGACAGGAATACGAGCAATCACATTGTCTTTTTTCAGTCAGGTTTTTGAACACTCTCATGTAAGAGGTCTCGTCTACAGAGGCGATGGGGATTTATTGCTGCTATCGTGTTTAAAATCTGAACAATATCCACCTCATTCTTCTGTTCCACTGTGTCAAATGGAAAATGAATGTTACTTTTTAGAATCTCTTATCATTCTAAGAATATCATCACTGCTAAAGGTTGAGTTTAAAAAAACCCAAGGTGGAATCTTTTCTTTTTTCGATTACCATATACGTAACTCTCCTCTATACTTGTTGAAAAATCAGAAAAATGATAGCGTAATCTTCCTTTGAAATCCCTACCATGTATATGCCCTGATTCTGAAGTCTCTAGGGTCCTTGGAGGATTGTTTTTAAATTGGGGAAAAAGTAGAAGTTTTTATACGGATACGTAACAGCTGATAAAGAACTTTGAAGACATTTTTGGGGTTTTTTCGTTGTTTTCTGATGAACAGGAGTCTCGTAAAGTCGATTTCTGTTTGACTCTTTTTTAATTTGCACAAATAGCAGAAAATATTCTTATGAAGTCTAAACTGAATGAGGTAAGACAAGACACGCGACATTTAAATCTTTGTCATCCGGGAAAGAGTGATTTAAATACATTTATGGAATTCCGGGGAAATAGCGGTTGGATAGTTTCCTCCATACTAGCTGGCGGGGAATCACGACAGTTATTCCGAAGGTTTTTGAAAGCAATTTTAGCTGTTCAAAAGATTCAATAAAATTGACAATTTGAATAATTAACCGCATGGACATTCCCCCAAACGACTAGATTTAGATCGATTTCCCCGTGACAATATGCGCAGAAAACATTCCAATTAAAAAAGGGTTTCTGACTAAAAGACCTGACTGGAATACTAGAATCAAAATCGGCGGAAAAAATTCACATTTTTGTTTTTTTACTTCCGAAGAAAATTCAGGACAAGTCGTGATTATCGCGTACACGGGCTCGAGAGCTAGTTCTCCTTTCTTTTCCATATGAAAGTGAGGGGTATCTAAAAGGCAAATTTTACCCCCACTTTCTAAAAAAAAAGTTGGGTAATTGTTGTTACCATGTCCGTCCGTCCGTCCGTTCCGCTGTACATTTTCTTCCCCAAATCCCCTTCATTTTACACAGTAGGCTAATCATCTTTTGGGAGATGGTTGGTGGTGTCATGTAGATGTGCAGTAAGGTTTCGGAATTTTGATTTTGCCTTGGGGGGTCAAAAGGGGGGCAAAATGACGTTTTTTTGCAAAAAGCCTCGCTTCCCTAAACCCCCTTACATTTTACACAGTAGGCTAATCATCTTTTTGGGGGATGGTTGGTGGTGTCATGTAGATGTGCAGTAAGGTTTTGGAATTTTGATATTGCCCGGGGGGGCAAATGGGGGTAAAAAAACGTTTTTATGCAAAAAGCCCCGTCTTCCCCCAAACCCCTTACATTTTACACAGTAGGCTAATCATCTTTTGGGAGATGGTTGGTGGTGTCATGTAGATGTGCAGTAAGGTTTTGG
>NW_026932577.1:0-5282 GCF_032062105.1 Saccostrea cuccullata
TGGTGTTTGATTTATTTAGCCTTTCTTAAACAGTTCTAATAGATGGATGTAATAAGAACATAAAGTCCGCCGAGAACCTGTTTTATACGCAACAACTCTCCTCATGCCCTTGCGCTAAAAATAGCGACATGTAATACTATAAATACTAATAAAACAAACGGGGCGGAGCACTTTGAGAGGGGCGAGAGACGTCCTAGGAGTTTTGATATAAAATTACATTGCATAAGTTCAAAATCTTCTTGAAATATCGCCCGGAAATAATAGTATTACACAAAGACAGAATGTATAAATTTACGACCTTGAACTTTGACCTTTTGACCTCAAAATCAATAGGGGTCTTCATTAGGCCACAGGGAGTTGTTATATAAAATTTCATTGCAAAAGCTCAAATAGTTCTAGAGATATCGTGTGGAAACGAAAGTGTTTTAACAGACTTTGCTTATTTATGACCTTGACCTTTGACCTTTTGACCTCAAAATCAATAGGGTTCTTCTTTAGTCCATAGGGAGTTGCTATGCTAAATTTCATTACAAAAGCTTAAAGGGTTCTCGAGATATGTGTGTGTAAACGAAAGCGTTACAGACAGACAGAAAGACGGACGGACGGACGGACAGACGGACGGACAGACCCAAATTAATATCCCCCACTTTTCAAGCGGGGGACAATAAACGGTGTTGCATTGGTGTAATGGTTAAGGGCCATTCGAATAAGCGCTCAGACGACTGAAAACAATGGATTGACCTAACTACCCCTATCGCAACTTATCGGGCCTTTCCGACTAGCGGAAAAACGACCTCGAATGTACTAGGAAGACGCCATTACAACTCTCCTTTTTCACGATCTTTGAAATAAATGCACGGTGATCTTTCATCTGTGAGTATGGCGTTCAACTTTATTCAATGTAATAATATTACCTAAAATATACCATAGAAAGAACTTCCATCTCCGTCTACACTATATTTTAATAAACAGGAAGATGTATAAATTATGAACATCCGGTGATGTTAATACACTTGAAGGTTGTTTTTCCGACCTCTGACGACAGGACCCGAGATGATGCGATTGCTGACTACCCTTGGAATAGACCAGTACAAGGGTGCATAAAGCGATGCTACATTCAAAGGTTACAGAAGAAGCTTACAGCTGAATAAGAAGCAGGGAGAAGACAATAAAGTAAAAAGGCTGAGAATAGTGGCAGGTTATCCTAGAGATTTGATGTTAAATTCTTGTGTAGTAAATATGAAGAAGATTCATACTCATCAATTCAGTAGGAACCTAGGGCACAAACACGGTAGTCCCCATCTCTAGATAAGAAAAAATATTCTTTATTTAATGTGATTTTCCCTCAGATAGAGCGGCCCTAGGATTATAAATCCAATCAATTACTCAGGCAGAGTTAGGGAAAAATCTATATATATATATATATATATATATCCCTTGTAGAACCCAATCATACACGTTACATTGGTAACTTAAAATAGAAGTTTCTGCGAAATACTTTATAAATGCTATTCCTCGTCATATATTTCAGTTTTTTCATGATTACAATGAACGGTGTTGCCGTGGTTACTAATGTAAAAATTTCTGTGAAATGCTTTCAAAATGCTACTTTCCTACAGTTTCAGTCTAATTGATGCAGAGGATTTAAACTCGCGACATGTTTATAAGGTTTCATCCGAAAGACAGCTTTTTCAAGTCTCGCATTGGATTCATACGTACCGCAGTGCCATGGATTCAAATCTGCCACGCAAGGACTAGTTTCAATAATGTCTTGGGGGGGGGGGGGGGGGAGATCTAAATTCTGAAGATCATAATAATGGCGCTAGTGCGGGGGCGATTCACTCCAGCGCACATTTCGACTAAAATAGTATATATATTTTAATCTGGAATCCGAAGATGTAGTTATCCAAGACAAAATTGATCCAAAAATATTTCCATATTATTATTGAAAAGTTCATGAAATCCCCCACGCTTTTTGTGAATGTTATTATTAATGTAGTAAGTTGGTGTAAAATTAAACATTATTCAAAGATGCTAGAGTTATAATATAACCCCCTAAAACAAGTTTTTTTTTGGGGGGGGGGGGTAAAATTTACCACCCCCTACGTTGTCCGCATGGTGCCGTGGGTTGGAGCGTCTACTTTAGAGTCGTAAAGAAACGTGTGGATCCTAACGTCGCGAGTTCGAATCCCACCGTGGGACGTGAAGACCGGTCCTTCGGATGAGACCGTATAAACCATGGATCCGTGTTGCAGTAAGTGCTGGCACGAAAAAAGAGCCATTCCTGCCGACCCTGAGTGCTGAGTATTCCCCATTTTCAAAAGTGAGTTATCTCCCCTCAAATCGGAACTCTCTTGAATACTAGCCTAACTTCCGCGGACTACGCGTTGCGATTATCCCACAACATAATGATCAACTTACACGCTGTATTTAAAAATTTTAAAAGAAGGAATCGGTTTGCATTTTTTTTAAAGATAATAAATTAATTCATAAAGGGTCTGTTAACCCCCCCCCCCTTCTAGAAAGATATACATGTACGAATTAGCCAGGCACGTAGCATCGTCTTTAAAAGTGGGGGGGGGGGGTATCGAAAGAAATATTTTTTTCTTGACCTAAAAGTTGACAAGCAAAAAAAGAAAAACCTTGCCCAAAGTTGAAAAAGCTACTTATTTTAGTACCAGTTCCTGCATACAATACTACATTTCCCTTATATAACTTTACCGTAGTATAAACTGTGTGTGTGTGTGTGTGGGGGGGGGGGGGGGTGGCAACCTGTCTATCAATGAACATTTTCAATATAAAAAGTAATATTGGGAAAAAAGTGGGGGTGGGGCTAAGCCCCTTGACCCCCCCCCCCCCCCCCCCCGTGCGTACAGGTACAGATAACGAATATGAACGAATATGTAAATGGGTTGAACAGTTGAATATGAACCATAGTTGTGAAAATTAAAAATCATTAGAATTATTAATTGTGAATTCAATAAAATTACGGTGTATGTCTGTTACACGGGGTTACATGAGTCTCTCTCTCTCTGATATATTGTTTTTACACACTTTGCAAAAAGAATAACTTATAAAAATAAAAACGTGTACTTACACTGAAAGGATTAAAAAAAAAAATAACACTTGAGAAAAGAATGTTTTCCGTTAATTAACGAGAAATACACTAGGAAATTATTGTATCAATTTCGTGTTTCTGCTCTCAATTCTCTGATCAATCTAAAACAAAATGTGTATTTTACTCGGGAATATACATGTACATATGCTTAGATCCTAGACTAAAACTCAGCTCAGACTTTATACGACATATGTAACACGAATTCAGGTCTATGCTATTTTAATTAGTCTTTCTTCGTTACATGAGCACATGAGATTAACAGTCTGACGAAAGCCAGCCCCACTATATCACTTCGTTAGTAGGTAACGAAGTGATATAGTAGGGACTGGCTTTAGTCAGACTGATGAGATTAAATTATTCATTTAGAATTTCATTCAAAGTTTTAATATTATACAGTGAATCAATTATTTTACAAATAAAAAATTCTAGAAACACGCTTAATTCAAATGCAATAGGCCTTTAATTGTCACCAAATGTGTTCTAATAAGCAAAAGGTCTATGTTATGACATACAATCGAGCAAAAACGCAGTTTCTTGGTATCGGTCGCGGAAGACGAACTACTGCTGTATATGCAGCAATTTCAGAGGTAAAACTGTAGATTGACATGTCATCAGTCTCCAAAAAATTCCCAGTGATATTTAAAGAAAATATGGCTGCAGCAGGCTAGATTAATTCGTAAAAACTTTATAACTAAAAATTTGTTCCGCACATTTTGTAAATAATGATGATCCGTATGCAGAACATCCACTACCGAAAATTAGCTTTTTTTTAATAGGCCTATTCGAATACGTATCAGCATTTTATCAGTAATTTGTTTCTTTTCTTTTTTTGTTTTTTTTGTTGGGGGGGCTCACACTGTGACAGCGCCTTATTATACTACTATACAGATTAATACAAATCCAGAAAGAGACTATGAGTGGGCAATTTAAAAAAAATACGAAACAGTTAAGATTTCTTTTTATTCACAAACACAATAACATTTTTCCATATGACAGAGTCATTACACCATGAACAAATTTACATCAAGAACGTCAGCGGAAGTGACTTTATTTATAGCGCATGCGTATTAAACACAGTAAAAGAGTTCCCTTCAGGGGAAATAACTCACCTTTTGAAAATGGGGAATAGGATAAAATATGCATCTCTCCACTGGCAATGGGTGGCGTCTCCATATGAGTGCAAAATTCTCGGAAAGGATGTTAATCTATACATAATCAATCAACAAAATGCCCCCTTTCCATCCAAATTCGATTCTACGTCACCGACTTTAGTGAATAATAGACTGATCATAACTCAATCAATTTGTATTTATAATTGGGAATTCAGTATGTGCAAGATAAATCGTTTTTGATCAAATTTGTAAATCTTCAGTGATTTTATCTAAATTAATTACATATCCAATGTCTTAGTCCAGGATAAAATAAAAAATACATGTAGTTAAAGTACTTTACATGGAAAATATAGAGAAAACGAACAGTATTCAAAACCTAAAGTCATAAAACAATACAAAATAGGAGCAAACACGGACCTCTAAACATTTAAGGTGGAATCAGGTGCCATAGAGAAGTGAGCTGTTAGTTTTCCCTAACAGTAATGAGCAGTATCATTTTATCAGTAAATCATTTTATAAAATAATTGTTGCTATTTTTTCGGTCAATACAATGATTTAGCCATCTTTGAAGTACAATATTCACCTCGCCCTCGACGAATATTGTACTCCTCAGATGGCTTAATCATTGTATTGACCTAAAAAAAAAGCAATAATTGTATAATACAATCTTTAGGAATACTATTATACGCGAGAATGAAATTTTCACGTGCTCACTGTCCAATAAAAAGTGATTTATAGCTCTCAAGGCGAAAATGCCCAGAAGCATCTGAAGCATGGAACAGACCATCGTTGTCGTCTGTGTGCCTTGATGACGGGATCACTTTGCCTGCCTTGAGAAGTCTTTTGCTAATTACTTTGCACAAACTCAATAAGAGCACTTTGCTTCGACTTCGGCAAGATCTTGCGACTGCGGATTTTATAAGACGTCCTGTTTGGAGCTTTCCGGCTAGACCTTGACCGCTCTTGGCAAGACCACACAGAGCGCATGATCCCTTAGCTGATAAGTCTTAACACGCAGAACAGCCTCATCTAAATTAAGAGGAGGTATTCTA
>NW_026932578.1:0-5207 GCF_032062105.1 Saccostrea cuccullata
GATGTTTCACTGTTGATCCCCAGGATCCTCATTATAGTATTCTTTCCCTGTAAATATAATGTTAATATTAAATGAAAAAGTCAGAATTCATAAGCATTTGGAGAGAAAACTTGAAATCTTTACCAACTATGCTTTTAAGGAAGCTGGGGGTTAATACATTAACCATCTGATATAACTTATTTCTTAGATATCTGTTTAGATATCTTCAGCTGTTGACTATCATTTGGCAAAGAAAAATTTCATACATTTTAGTTTTAAAATTTGATCATGCATTTTTGTATATGTCTTGATATGGAGCTCTTCTTCTTCTTCTAAAGGAGATCAATATAGTCTAAACATGACCATGACCACCAAGCCCTCTTTATTTTAAAAAAAAATCATATATCATTTACATATCAATTCAAAAATATACGAGGGTTGTCCCAAAATTTCGTAGACTGAGCTCATATCTTTTAAAGAAATTAACGTATCTTAATAACATTTTCAGGGTGGATAAAGCGTGTTCTTGGCAGAAATATTACGAAGAATTATCATGTTAACTTGAAAACTTGTCGAGTAATGACATGTAAAGTGATATAGTTCTCCAACACCCGGAGCAATCTGCAACGTCAAAAAATACAAATTTCAACAGTTCAAATTTTTGGAGAAAATATTTCAATTACAAGAATCTAATTCTTAAATTAAACGAAACGGTTATGGTTATAAATGTAAAATATCTTAATTACTTTGATATGATCAAACATTAAAAAATGCAAATAAAGTATATGCATGTACAGGTATGAAATAATAATTATTTGAAAACGCTATATTTCTACGGGCTTTTCGTCTGTTTTCTTTAATGGATTTACACAATGGACCTCTTGCCCATTTCTCTGCCCTGTCTTTCATTTTAGTTACTGTTATTCACATATACATAGAGAAACCGTTTTAGTCATTACAAATACTAAGGACGAAGAAAGGTTTCCTAGTCTACCAAACATTTATGACCGGTACATTTCTGTAAGAGTGAATTCAGGATCAAAACACTTGATCATAGTCCAGTGCGCCGCCTGAGCCAACGCAGCCGCCATTTTTCAAAAATTCGGATTTCAACCCCACGTATATAAAACGTTATAAAATTCATATTTATCAAAGCATAAACACCAAAATTTGAGGAAATGTAGTTAATTAAAAATTATTAAGAATTTTTATTTCCATTAAAGAAATATGAGGTAGTAATTTACTTTTCTTTAGGATTTTAAATATGATATACCAAATTTTAACAGCAACTTTTGGGTATTGCGCCGCCTTCATACACCAGACAAGGAAATGTGTCTTTTAAATTGGAATAATTTGTGTAGTTACTCCATATTTGTCCATAAATTTATTAGATAGTGTTTGTTTAATCTATATACGAAGTTTCATTAATGTATGACATAAGGTTCCTACAAAACAACGCTTGTCTACGGAATTTTGGGACAACCCTCGTAAACATGCATATGTAAAGTAAATAAAAATTACAATTGTATCTCATTGAAACTTTACCTTCAAGTTTGTGTGTTTCTAGTATGTTGGTTGATTAACTGTGTATTTCCAAAGGAAGAGCAGACAGGCTGAACTTCATAGAGAATGGATTATAGATGGTTAGGAACAAAACATATTTTCCATGTTGAGCACTGTAAAAATAAAACCATTTTGTTAATATGACAGAGTACTGCATTAAACAATGCATGTTTAAATACAACATTTACAATGCCAAAAAAAAAAAAAAAAATAAAAGATCAAGAAAATATTTGTTTTTAATCTCAAAAAATTGTTTTTAACATTAACTCCAGATTGAGAAAAGTTCATCATGTTATCTTTAGATAATAAAAAAGCACAATTACTGTATTAATATCATAAACAAAATGATTATCAAATTAATTATTTAGACACTAACAGACTTTTTATTAACAGCAGATTCAATTTTGGTTTAATACCTGTCAGTACTGCATACAGACAAATACATCTTTTTTAGCATATACAACATGTAGTCCTACATTTTTTTGAAAAGCTCATTACTAAGAAACAAAAGTGATAATGAAATGATTATGTATGCCATGCATATATCCCACATATTTAGAATCAAAACAAAAAGTAAATGACTATTAGGATTAATCTTTTGTAAATTCCTCCATTTCTCTTATTAGATTCCTAATATCTCTTTGATCACCATTTAGTAAGTCTGAATTCCATGGCTAACATACATAATGAATTATGAAATCATATAATTTAATATACAAAAGGACTTATTAATGTTATGAAGTTTCCTTAATCATGTGTTTATATATTTTAGGTTAAATAAGGGTGTACTCATATAAATGTAAGTTAGAGATATCAGATCACATAAGTATTACACAGTCATTAAATTAAACCATATAATCATGCTTAACGAGGCCCGATCTAGTTGAAAATTACGAAAACGGAATGATAAAAAAAGTTAATTTTTGGAAATATTTTTGTATGTATTCTGCTAAGAAAAATTAGAATGAAATTTTATTACCTTGCCTTTATTGTAGTAAAATGGGGGCATTGTCACAATGATTATTTTTTGTAATTTTATACACAATTACATAGTAAAACTATCCAATAAACAAAGAAATTGAAAATAACAAAAAATATACGGTGAAATGTGTTGTTTTTCACATATATCATGCAATTTTTATTCTTCTTATAAACAAGAGGCCCATGGGCCACAACGCTCACCTGAACCACCTCGGCCCAATTGTTCTTCAGAGGAAGAAAAAAGGCACTTTTCCCCATGAAATATGTTTACCAAGGGTAACTTATAGATTAGATTTGTGAGCTCTTAAGTAATTTAAATCCTATAAGAAGGAGGGGATTGTTTCAATTCCAAATGAACCATCTGTTTACTTAATTGCATTTAAGTGCAGAGGCTAGCTTTTAACACACTTTTGTTTAAATATGTTCTCATTTCTCAAGACTGTCACAGGTTTCATAAAATGATTGTATATGCAATTATATCCATTTTTTATGTTTACCTCCAAAAAAAAAGCAGTTTTATGGCTGTATTAAAAATTTTATTTGATTTCAAGAATTATAACAAATCTTTTCTATTATTAGAAGTGAAATGTTACACATACATGTATATTAGTACAGGATTTAAAAACTGAATTTTCAGTAGTGTATATAATTTGAAATTTGACATTTAAACTTTGTGAAGAAGCTATCTTAATGAAGGAATGCCTTACTAGTGACAATCCAAGAGCATATATATACTAGTATTGATTTAGATATCATTTATAAACTTAAGAATGAATGTTTAATGAAAAATAAAACAGCATCAAAAATTTTAACAATACAGTCATAATATAAATATTTCTTAAATATGTTGTTTACATGAAGAAAATAATCACCCTCGAAATAAATAATCTTTTTCCAACGAAAATCGAAAAAAAAGAAAAGATTATGCGAGTGAATTAGAAAGGAATAAACATTTTAATATCACAAATCAAAATTTCTAACCTCAGATTCATGCAATATATGTTGGATAATGAAAAGAGAACATTTTTCTCTATTGGAAAGAATATTTGTTATTCAAATGATATTTGGTATATCATGTTATTTAATATTTTGATAGTATAGTGTATTTTTCTTCAATATATATCTTAAAGAGGTAGGTTTACCTCCCTTTACGGGCTGGCCATTGACCCCCTCTTTCCATACTTACCTGTAAATGACATCTATTATAGGCTTTGAAGTTCACATAATGGCAGTCAGGTTTTACTTCATAATCATAAAATTCCACACAATCCATGATAGAATATACAGAACTTTTTAATAAACCCATTAGAATATAAATGGAATCTGAGGTTTCACAAATGATTATTATCTGCTGTGTTGATGACTTTTACAAGCATTGTAATTCATTTACACGGGTTATTTTACAGAAGCATTTTTGCCAAAAGAAACAAATAACTATACAAAAAATATGAAATTAAAGTATAATATCAGTCAAAGATAGTTTATATATATATTTCAGTTTTATGATATAAATATTTTTAAAAAGTTGACTAGCATTATGACATGAATGAACATTCAAACACATCTGAGCTTAAGTTAAAAGTCCATAAATGACGAGATCCTGACTTCTAAAATCACAGAAGCCATATGTCTAAGAAATGTCAAAATCACATGGCTATTACATAGTGTCACAGCTAAATTATAGTAATGTCCGAATCACAATTAGCTTATAGCAGTGTCAAAATTACAGCCAATGGCACAGTCCAAATGATGTCACTACCACGAGTCAAAACTGTGCAAAATTAAATTCCAGTAAAAGTCTCCTTCAATGTTACTATTATAATCGTGATGATATTTGATTTTCAGTATAAAATCTATACCAGTTCACAATTCATTATATATGGTCTTCTTTAAAAGATTGAATATATTAATTAAAGTATACAAGTATGATATTATAACATCAAATGGAATGGACATTTTGCAACAAGAAGTGGATATCAAATTGTTTTATCAACAAATCATATTTCCTATTCTATATGAAAACAAGGCAAATAAACTGCTGACTGAAATTAAAGTAAAAATACAGCAATATGTCAAATTTTATCACACACAGAGAAACAGTAACTTTTAAGTTCTAATTTGGGTTACATCTTTTGAAGTCACTAAAAGACAACAAAATATCAGATTGATATACCTCCTAATTAAAAAAAAAATCCAGATATTCAGCAATTCAAATATTAACATTGGAAATATGCAGAAATGAGCTAAGAATTGAAATAGTAAGTCTAATTTAAACAAAGTTTTTACAGACAGATGATCTCTTCATTTTAAAAAACAAAAAACAAAAACAGAGGTCTCTGACAATACTGAAGCTCTAAATATAACTAGTGCTAATTGTAACAGGAGTAGCCAAGATATTACCCAAACGCTCCTCAACTCCCTTTTGGTGCCAAATTCACTGTAAGCTTCATTAAATAAGACAAACTCTATGCATTTGAGACTTTAACAACGTAAGAAGTGTACCAAGTTCATTCAAATTTTAGCATTGCATGCGTGCGCATGTGAATGCATGTGCGTAATGACCATATTATCTTGTCTAAACAATCTATATATTTTAATATACTTAACATTAAAGTATTTAATCCAAAAGTATTAAAAAATGCGCTCATTCAAGGGAATTTTTTTTTTACTCATTTCACGGGCAT
>NW_026932579.1:0-51927 GCF_032062105.1 Saccostrea cuccullata
ATGCTGGTATGCTGCCCTCGAAGCCATGTAATAATGTATAATATACACCGGGTTGAAACTAAACTTTTTGAAAAATGGAGGTTGCATTGACATAGGCGGCGCAATGGACTGTGATCACGTGTTTTGATCCTAAATAGTCATAAATATTTGATAGAAAAGAAAATGTTTTACTGGTCCTTAGTATTTAATATGACTTGGTTTCTCTATGTATGTGAATGACGGAAACTAAAAAAAAAATACAGGCCTAAGAATTGGGCAAAATGCCACAGTTCAACTTCAGTAGAGAAGACATATGAAAAGCCTGTTGAAATATAGGGTTTCAAATTATTATGATTTCAAACCTGTACATGCATATACTTTGTTTGCTTATTTTAATGTTTAATCATGCATATCAATCATTAAAATATTTCGCATTTATATCTATAACTGTTTTGATTAATCAAAGAATTTGATTCTGGTAATTGGAAATTTTCCTCAAAAAATTGAACATTTGACAATTATCTTTTTTTGACATTGCAGATTGCTCCGTACGTGTGTTAGAAAACTATATCACTTTAAATCTTATTAGTCGAATTGTTTTCAAGTAACCATGATAAAATTTCGTAATTTACCTGCCAATAGCACGCTTTATCCACCCAGAAAATTTAATAAAGATACATTAATTTCTTTAAAAGATTTGAGCTCAGTCTACGAAATCCTCGTAGTTATATTTTTTACACAATCAAAGACGTCAAGAACTTTTCAAATGTTAGTTTAACTAATAATAAGGGACTAAAATTTCAAAATATATCAAATAAATATGATTTTTCAAACAAACTAGTTCTATGTTAGCTTTTATAAGCTTCCAATCTGAGTACAGATTTCAGCCAAACATCTATAAAAAGTTTTTTTTTCTTTCCTAGTAAACCATCAAAACTTTTTGTTTTTGTATCATTTTGTATCTTTATGTGACAACTTTACCAGATGTGAAAATGAGAAAAATTTAAATATAAGAAGCCTATGAAAATAACTAATATATCCTAAAAATTTAAGAAAAGTAGAGAAAATTCGGATTAGTCAATTTGTCAATACGTAATATCATCATATAGGCCCTTTATGATAGTATCTTTCTAGCAAAAAGAAAGAAAAAAACATTCAATATTTTGAAATACAAGTAGGGATCGCATAATTGACAATAATAATTTATTTTATTATTAATGTCCAGGGAAAAGGTAATGACCTTGACCTGACCTTGTCTCTAATATAAAACGGTCAAATTTAATTTCACTGATACCATCACTTAGTGATATTGTCTTCTTGATTCTGTGAAAATTTCATTTTTTTTTTAAATACAACAAATATGAGAAGAATCTTACCTTCTGGCCATGGTAATTGGAAATTTTCCTCAAAAAATTGAACATTTGACAATTATCTTTTTTTGACATTGCAGATTGCTCCGTACGTGTGTTAGAAAACTATATCACTTTAAATCTTATTAGTCGAATTGTTTTCAAGTAACCATGATAAAATTTCGTAATTTACCTGCCAATAGCACGCTTTCAGGGATTTTCCACTCACTTTGGGAATGGGGCCCAGACCCTTGGAATTGGGAATTTTACGACATTTTATCACTTATTGGGAAATTTTACTGTATGATGTTTTTCCAGATATAAATACTTAAGATGAATGAAAATTGATCTTTTACTTAGTTATTCAGTACTATGAATCAGAGAATTGATCATTATAATAAAGTTTTACTCAAGATTCTTCAAAATTTTGTTAATTTCATTCAAATTTCCAAACCTAAACATGTTTGTATTTTGTGCATTATGTTCAGGTTACCTTTTAGAGTTCTTCTTCTTTCAAAAATTGAATATAGGCATTTCATTTTTGGGAAAAAGGGAGGGGTTTTGCAATTGGGAATGGGGCCCATATTCGGCCCTACACGGGGTAGTGGAAAATCCCTGGCTTTATCATCCACCCAGAAAATTTAATAAAGATACATTAATTTCTTTAAAAGATTTGAGCTCAGTCTACGAAATCCTCGTAGTTATATTCTTTACACAATCAAAGACGTCAAGAACTTTTCAAATGTAAGTTTAACTAATAATAAGGGACTAAAATTTCAAAATATATCAAATAAATATGATTTTTCAAACAAACTAGTTCTATGTTAGCTTTTATAAGCTTCCAATCTGAGTACAGATTTCAGCCAAAAATCTATAAAAAGTTTTTTTTTCTTTCCTAGTAAACCATCAAAACTTTTTGTTTTTGTATCATTTTGTATCTTTATGTGACAACTTTACCAGATGTGAAAATGAGAAAAATTTAAATATAAGAAGCCTATGAAAATAACTAATATATCCTAAAAATTTAAGAAAAGTAGAGAAAATTCGGATTAGTCAATTTGTCAATACGTAATATCATCATATAGGCCCTTTATGATAGTATCTTTCTAGCAAAAAGAAAGAAAAAAACATTCAATATTTTGAAATACAAGTAGGGATCGCATAATTGACAATAATAATTTATTTTATTATTAATGTCCAGGAAAAAGGTTATGACATTGACTTGACCTTGTCTCTAATATAAAACGGTCAGATTTAATTTCATTGATACCAATACCTAGTGATATTGTCTTCTTGATTCTGTGAAAATTTCATTTTTTTTTTAAATACAACAAATATGAGAAGAATCTTACCTTCTGGCCATGGTAATTGGAAATTTTCCTCAAAAAATTGAACATTTGACAATTATCTTTTTTTGACATTGCAGATTGCTCCGTACGTGTGTTAGAAAACTATATCACTTTAAATCTTATTAGTCGAATTGTTTTCAAGTAACCATGATAAAATTTCGTAATTTACCTGCCAATAGCACGCTTTATCATCCACCCAGAAAATTTAATAAAGATACATTAATTTCTTTAAAAGAGTTGAGCTCAGTCTACGAAATCCTCGTAGTTATATTTTTTACACAATCAAAGACGTCAAGAACTTTTCAAATGTAAGTTTAACTAATAATAAGGGACTAAAATTTCAAAATATATCAAATAAATATGATTTTTCAAACAAACTAGAACTATGTTAGCTTTTATAAGCTTCCAATCTGAGTACAGATTTCAGCCAAAAATCTATAAAAAGTTTTTTTTTCTTTCCTAGTAAACCATCAAAACTTTTTGTTTTTGTATCATTTTGTATCTTTATGTGACAACTTTACCAGATGTGAAAATGAGAAAAATTTAAATATAAGAAGCCTATGAAAATAACTAATATATCCTAAAAATTTAAGAAAAGTAGAGAAAATTCGGATTAGTCAATATGTCAATACGGTAATAACAGCATATAGGCCCTTTATGATAATATCTTTCTAGCAAAAAGAAAAGAAAAATTCAATATTTTGAAATACAAGTAGGGATCGCATAATTGACAACAGTATTTTTTTTATTGTTAATGTCAAGGAAAAGGGTAATGATCTTGACCTTATCTTGCCTCTAATATAAAACGGTCAAATTTATCTCACTGATACAATCACTTAGTAATTTTGTCTTCTTGATTCTAAGAAAATTTCATTAATTTTTCAATACAACAAATATGAGAAGAATCCTACCTTAAACATCGCAATTTCAGATCTTGAGGAAAATATAACAAATAAACTCAAAGATGAAAAAAAAACCCATCCAGAAACACAAAAAACACAAATAAGTTCAGTATTGTTAGGAGAGAAAATACATATCGATTCCTGATTTAAAAAAAAAAACAATAAATAAAATAAAATAAATAACTTTCCTTCTCTTTTATTTTTCAAATTGATTCTTTTCATTGTTTATTCAATAGTAACTCTATTTAAAGAGAATACATCTTGCGATTTGTAATTTACGGCTTGCGATGCTGCCGTAATAATGACATTTTTATACCTATGATATTATACATGTATTTTTTGTGAAATACAGCACAGACATTTTTCAAGAGAAATTGTATTTTATCACGAAAATAGTTCCCTTATGCTTCTAATTCAATAGAAATTGCGAAATTATAAGCATACCTCTGCGAAAAGGAACAAACACCAAAACCGTCCTGGGTAAACAAAACAGAGAACAACAAACGAAGAGAAAGGTAGTGGTCCTCATATCGCGGAGGCAGGTAGTCAAATGTAGGAGGGCGTACAGGGGGACCATAAATATGTATATAAGTATATCCTGTCTAATCAAAATGCTAATTTCTTTGTAAAAATAACGCTGTCCAACTATATTTTATTCGAGTGCTATCTCATTTGCTTAGAGCAAATATTTGAAAAGATTTGCATAATTTATCATTAATCAAGGATTCATTTAAATATTTTTTTTTTTATTAAATTTGAATAAAATACCTGCATCAAATTACAGACTCAAAAAATAGAAAGTCCTTGTAATTGTGTTTACTTCAATAATGAATGGTAAAAAGGTGTACAATTAATCACTGTATTTAAAAAAATAAGAACTTTTTAGTGCATTCCTTTCACCATGTGTTAAATATCTACATTTCTTTTCGTTGACTGACACAAGAAATTGCGCATTTGTTTTCAATTCTTCCTAATTTACAACTAAAGAAAAAGGCAAAAGGCTATAGAAGCATAGACCTGAAACATTATATGTAAAATCTCCGGAATTCTCCTTTTTAAATCTTAAAAGAAGAACAGTTATGCTTTCTCGAGAAACATTTTCCCTTCATTACTGCTTTTTTTGTGGTGACAAGAACAAAGAAAAGACATCTCACTTCGAGCATTGTTGATCAAAACTAATAAGGAAAATAAATCACAAGCCGGTGTAAAGACATATAATGACCCCCATCGAATAATGACCGGGGGTCATTTTTCGACAGCGAAAAATGACCCCCGGTCATTATTCGACGTAGAAAAATGACCCTTTTGCCCGTAGAAAAAATGTCACTTCCCTAAAAATTTGCAGAACCCACGTGAAGAAAAATGACCCCCGTAGAAAAATGACCCCCTGTAGATTTAAGCTAAAATTTTTAGGGGGCAAAAAAAAAAAAAAATGGATAAAGAAGCATATTGGCCAAAATGCTCACCTGAGCTTATTGGGAATAAACTGATGATATGTTGATCTCATAACATTATACAATTATAGCTATATTTTAAGGTAAATGCAATGATTCAGAATCTAAAGGAGTAAAAGATTTATCAAGCCTTAAGGGTTAGGTAAACATTGCTTTTTGATGGTGGAAATCATCATATCCTCCGCTTGAAAAGCGGGAGGGTATATAGTGATTGGGATGTCCGTCCATCCATCTGTTACGCTTTGAGGTATCCATCTCTTATCCGCAAATCCTCATATATAAAAAGATGTGTTTGTGAAACAGCTATGCCCCTGTATGGCAACATAGCGAAGATTAAACTTTTCTTAAATGCAATTTAAATATATTGTTACCCAAAGTAGGGTCTTCTCACATGAAATACAACTGCAAAATAGGAAAGCCCTAACACCACTTGTTCAAAAGTAATGGCTAAGGATAAGTTTTTGAAAGGTAGGTCAAACTCAAAGGTCAAAGTTGATGATTTCTTAAGAAAATGTTTAATGTAACAAGGATTACATATGTGAAGTATGAATACCCTAACCCTTACCGTTCAAAAGTTATGGCCAAGGTAAAAAAAAAATCATAAGTACGGAAAACTCCAAGGTCAAGGTCAAAAGGTCAAGGTTTTTAGTATCCAATGAAAGGTAATGCCAAAAAACTACTTATTTGAAGTATGAGAGTACTAGTATCTACCGTTTAAAAGTTATGGCCAAAGTAAAAATATGGCATTTTTGTGTAAAATGGGATAAAAACCAAGGTAAAGGTCAAAAGGTTAAATTTGGTGGTACCCAAAGTAAGGTCTTGTCACAAGGAATATACATATTAAATATGAAAGTCATAGCTCCAATAAATGAAAAGTTATGGTAAAGGTTTTTGCGGACAAACAAACCGCCAGATAGACAGACGGAAATACAGACGAACACGATAAAACTATATACCCCCGAATCTTCGACTACGGGGACATAAAAAGAAATGGTCTTCAATTAACTTTTCATATTAATATACATTATAAAGAAGACGTTACAACAATGAAAATGTTTGTTCTGATTTTCATATCAAATTCTCTGAAAAATATACTCAGAACTGAGTAAAAGGGTGGAGTAAAACAAGAATTAAGGTAGAACCTATGTCGGAAAAGTCTTTGTCACAAGATTTTCAAACTTTTCAAAATGATAGATTAGTACTGCTCATCAGTCAGTTAAGATATCATGATATGTTTCCTTGTTTTTTAATCTAGAACAGGCTGTGAAACTTGGTAGGGTATTTACATACTGCGACTTCACATTTTCAAATATTTTTAGGGGTACGTGTGTACTTGTCATAAAGGGAATAAGAAAAATCACAAAAATACTTCTTCAAACATCGTCGTTTATAAACTTTTTTAACTGAATAATATGAAACAATATTTTATCAAAAATAATTTCTTTTTTATTCAATTAACATAAAAGATAAGTCCACCATTAAAAAAATAGTCAAATGAACTCCATTATTTTTAGTCAATTATTCACCCTATATTTGTAAATATTTTTTTGACGTCTTTGTCACAATGTTTTCAATCTTCAATATGATGAAGAACATAGCCAAATGATTACAAAAAATGATGAAAATATATACCTTTCCCCTCTAACTAATGAAAGATAGGCTTTTTACCGATACTCATATTCTTGACCTTTTTGCACTTACATGGGATTGAATAATTAAATGACTGTTTGGGGTTACTTTCAGATTAAATATTTATCAGAAATTGTACTTTTTCTTCAAAAAGATCATATTTAATAGAAAATTTGTAATCAAACACCAAAATATGAATAGGTAACAAATGATTGTTAAAAGGAATGCACATCATTTCATTATTAATATCACAAAAATGTACACACGATCAAACGATCTACAACACGTACATCTTTGACTTAGACACATTTCATCAAGATATTACACTATATAGCTGGCAACTAAAGATTTCTTACGATTTATGCATTCCTTCAAAATGGTTACATACCATTCAAATTATTACGAAAGTTGTATGTACATTGTAATTTCATTACACTAGATAGTCTTGGGTTTGTCAACTTCAGGTCTAGATCTAGTAAATAAAAGGTGCCTACATATTTTCTCTTATTCCAGAAATATATTGCCATTAAGCATTATAAACCAAAATATATATGAATTGAATCAAGATTATGTTGGCATGATTGAATACTGTGAACTTCAAAATGTAGTATTTTCTACCATTTTTATTGAAGCTGTCAAGTACGGGAAAAAGTGGCATTGAATTAATTATGACGTCTTAATGGGTTAGCACAGGTTTAACACATTTACAAGTTATGATGTCATACGAAGTAGGTTCTATGTTAAAAGAAATGTAATGAATACTGTGTGCTAAATCAAAAGTTTATGTCTACATGTATAGTTTTTGCATTAGAGTGACTGTGTATTTTACACTAGCCCATAGTTTACAGAGCATATTTTTAGGTCTTATACTTACCCCACCCCCTTTCTTATTTAGGAGGAAGTCGATATTGAACAAAAGCAAAAAAAAAAAAAAAAAAAAAAAAACAGCCTACCTTTATTTTTCTATAAGAAAGGAATTAAAATTAAGCTAAAAATAATCTACTATTCTACTAATTTTTAACTGTTACTTTGCCACAATACTTTCAAGTATACCTCCACCAACATTTAAAGTATGCTTTAATCATGGCAAAGTAAATTATGATATGATAGTACTTGTGTGAAGGCTTAACTTCATTTCAATATTTTATCTAGAGCCTCTTTCAGAATTATTGAAAGGTATTGAGTTTTATTTATATTTCTGCTCTTCATTTATTATTATTTTTTTTGTTTTGATTTAACGTAATGTTCTTTTTTTTTGGGAGGGGGGGGGATAAAAATTTCTTCCTCTTTCATTGTCAAATAAGATTTGCCAAACTTATACTAGCTAAAAGTTGAAATGAAGGAAAAATTAATTTTTCCTATTAAAGAGTAGTAGTATAAGGGGCCTGGATGGGGCGGAAGTGACGTCATAACCGGAAGTGGTTTAACCGGAAGCGGAAGTGGGCTAGCCAGAAATGTCCTAGCCGGAAGCAGCCTAGATGGCGAGGTCAACTGAGTGCACTTTTGGGGTTGGGGGGATAGGGGGTTCAAGGGAGTGCAGATAGGGGTTCAACGGAGTGCAGCCCCTGTGGGGGATAGGCGGGTCAAGCTAGTGCAGTCCCCCTGGGGGATAGGTGGGTTAATTCATTACATATAGTCGGCCCTAAATACGGGGGTGCATTTACACTGTGTTTACATTGGTACGCTGCTACTACGACCTGTTGCATCATCTTTATATATCTATTGCATCATCTTTTTAGATCTATTGCATCATCTTTTTGATACCTGTTGCATCATCTTTTTAGATCTATTGCATCATCTTTTTAATACTTGTTGCATCATCTTTTTATATCTATTGCATCATCTTTTTAGATCTATTGCATCATCTTTTTAATACTTGTTGCATCATCTTTTTATATCTATTGCATCATCTTTATACTTGTTGCATCATCTTTTTAATACTTATTGCATCATCTTTTTTGATACCTGTTGCATCATCTTATTACACCTGTTGCATCATCTTTCAAACTGGATTTATTGAAAACAATAACAAATAACACAGATTTTGATTTTTTTTTTTTCAATTTTTATTCGCGGCCAAAGTGATTTTACTGTGGCAGGACATAGATGCGATGGAGAAAGTATGTATTCAATACGGAATGAAATACCTGGAAATTTCACACAGGCTAGGAAATCCGTAACTTTTAATACCAGCCTCAATCAAATCTACGAATTACCCCCCGAAGACCGGAGAAGTCCCTGGATGCAATTATAATTAGTAGCGGATCGAATAAGATTTCGGAGGAGAATTCGACAGTTAGAAGCATTGTTAGTTTTTAAGAAATAAAATTTTTTAAAAAAAATACTACATCAGTGTTATGTTATTTTTATGACTTCATCTTTATACAGTCGGGTTCGAGATCGGCGGCCATGCCGAATTTCGGCGAGATTTTACCCCCGTGAAAAAGGCTTGTAATCTACCTTGTAGGTCTTTTAAAGTTGTTTCACATTGTTTATGATTGTGATTATGTTATCGCTCACCTATATGTTTAATGTCAGCTATGCTAAATAATCCATTTCTGTGTAATTTGAGATAATGTTTTTGTCATGTGCTTAAAGTATGGCCTGCTATTCATGACATCATTTAAAAAGTCGATCCTAAATAAAATCTGTCTTTAAATAAAATACATTTTTTACAAATGACATTTAATATAATTAGAGTAAAGGAATCCATATATATATGAGATATTATTTTTGCATTACATTTATAAGAGGCATTGTCTCATGTAATTTCATAACAAAAAATGGGTTTTATTTTTCTATACAGTCCTCAAACCTGGAAGATATGTTTTGTTCCTAACCAATCCATTCTCTAAGTGAAGTGAAGCATGCTGGCTGTTGGTCTTCCTTTGGGAAATACACAGTGAATCAATTATGATAAAAAAACAAAAAACAAAAACTTGAATCTAAAAAAGTTTCAGTATCATTTTAATTTATTTCATTATTATTAAGATAATTATTTAAAATGTTTATATTTTTTAAAATGGATAAAAATAAAATCTGATAATGGAAATCAATATCATAAAGATAACAAGTTTTTAATCTTTAAGTGCTAATAAATTTCTGAATTTTCCATTAAAATATTTGACATTATATCACAGGGGAAAAGAAAAACTACTTGAGTGTTTCCACTGACCTCCCCCAAGAGATCTGCTTATGAGTGCATGGGGATTACAGTGGACCTTCATCTCCGGTTTAAAAGAGACTTTAGAGTATGACAGATAAAAAAGGTACTTTTTTTTTCTTCTTTATTTTACATACATACATACATGTACACTTAATATCGACGAAGAATGTACACCTGTTTGTTATAAGTGTGTGCAAATTGTTCAACATAATGTCTATAATGATCCAGATTTCCTTCTACTCCACTCCCTAATCCAAAAGGAAAAGCATAAGTCTGGTAAGGTAAACTACCCATTTGTTGTAAACAAGCTTGAAACCATTTCTCTCTATTATATGCTGTGTCCTGATAAGTGGAAATTCTTCTAGGTCGGTGACTTGCTTTTCCATAATCCCATTGAGCTAATAAACAAATGACCACAGGGGTTTGTGAGGGAAACACCTTAATAGTGCCTGGAATTCCTCTATCTTCTTCTACAGCTAAATTTTGAAATCCTACAGCTCTGCGAGTGGCATAGAGATTGGCTTGTGTGAATTTCTCTGCAATAATTTGACTCAATCCATAAGCTTTTACAGACAAACAATCACATTGATGAACAATGGCTTCTACCTCACAGTTGAGTAAATCACCTTGTATCTCCTGGAGACTCATGATGTAAAATGAATCTATGTTTTAAAACACCCTTGTTTTTATAGAACAACAACACAATAAATCAAGATTTTTATTCAGGTAAATCTACAATCTCTTGGAACTAATTCTTTGTTTCTCACATCAGGTTTTAGAACTCCATATTCTTCATAGTCACCTTGTCTATAAAAAGTTCTTTCCAATTCTGGAGTGCTGTAAGACATCTCAAAACAGGTTAATTTATGAATCTTTCTGTACATGTATCTCCCTTGAACTCTGTTTTTCATTTGAATGAATCCTCTCACATGATGAAGTTTTCCAGTTTCTGGATGCCTTTCTTTTTGTAAGATCAAGTATTGATAATCACTTCCAATGATTTGATTTACATCTTCCTGTCGGCACCCAGTTAAATTAAATATCCAATTATTGGCTATTCTACCTCTGTCTTGTTTTAAGTAAGCAATATATCCATTGCCTGTATTTTCTTTCTGTTTGTTTTGATAATGAGCCTTAATATCCTCCAAGAGTTTGTTGTTTGGTCTTATGTTTTCTTTTTCCTCCTCCTGAGGTTTATATTCTACAGGATGTTCTTCCATCAAGGGAGGTGGTATAAATACTGCAGGATGTTCTACCATCAAGGGAGGTGGTATGATATCTTTTCCTCCCTCCTGTATAAGTAACCATTCAGTTTCCTTTAATCTAGTGTTCTGACTCATTTCTTTACTGGAGGTGTTACCCATAATGAAACCAGTCCACAACTGAGGTGTGTTTTGTACCATGTTTACTATTTATACCTTTTTTTTTTTTTTTTTTAAATTGTATCTATTTTTATCAATCTTTAAAAAAACCCTCAACACTTTTTTGTTTTGGTGTTTTTGAAAAAATCTATGGTTAAAGGGAGATAACCTATTTTTTAAAAATGACAAAAAACCCACAATTTTTTTTTTCTTTTTTTATTGAGATCTAACAATAAATAACAGTTCAAATCATTTTTATTTATTCACATCTTGACCAGCTCACATTCTTTAAGAACTTTTTCTTCCTAGCTTCTCTAGCTGCAATAGCTTCAGGTTTCTTCCAAGCTCCTATCTCCCATTCTATCCAATCTCTGGGCTCCAATTCCTTATTTCTCTCCTCCGGTTTCAGAACACCATATTCTTCATAGTCACCTCCTTGCTTGTAAAACATACTTTCCAATTCTGGAGTACTGTGAGACATGGCAAAATTGGCAGCGATATGAAGTCTGCACATAGTCAGTCCTCCTTCTGGTTCCTTCATTTGAATGAATCCCCTGATTTGATGCAGTTCTCCTGTCCAGGGATGTCTTTCCTTTTGTATAATCAAATACTGGAAACCGAAGAAGAAATCATCTTGGTTGCTCAGAAACATGTCTATATCTTCTTCTTCTTTAGGCTCTTTAATGGTGAAAGTCCAATTAATGGCTGTCCTGTAACATCTGTCTGGACATTTAGGATCCTTCACAGGCTCATGCAGGGGTAAATATTCATTCTTAGGTTCCGGATCCAGGGTTTTCAACTCTATTCTTCTTTTTGTTTGAGGAGTTTCGTGATCCCCCTCCATAGGTTCCGTCATTCTCTTTTCTAATAAGGTAAATTTATCTTTGTCCATCTCCATGTCTTCTAATATTCTTGGAATTCGTTTGCCAAACTGTCGTTTACTCAACCACATGCCCCACCAACTGAGGAGGATCGTCTTTATCACCTTGTTTTTATACCCCTCACCTTGAATTGCATAATCTTTTTATAGTTGTTGCATCATCTTTTTATATCTATTGCATCATCTTTTTATATCTATTGCATCATCTTTTTAATACCTGTTGCATCATCTTTTTAATACTTATTGCATCATCTTTTTATATCTATTGCATCATCTTTTTATACCTGTTGCATCATCTTTTTATATCTGTTGCATCATCTTTTTATATCTATTGCATCATCTTTTTTATACCCTGTTGCATACTGAAAACACTAACACATAAATAATAATAAGAACACCGATTTTTGATTTTTTCATTCTTTATTTTGTAACAACAAACAACAAACAACAAACAACTCATTTACAATACATTTTGATAAAAACATTGACACTTTTGTCCATGACCCGTAGGTAATTTATGATAAGTGTTTTTAAACCAATTCGCTACATATCTGTCCCTTTGTAAAGCCATACTCTGGTCAAAGGGGAATAGCCACTCGTCGGTTTTCTTTCTTTTCTTGTCTCTTTGATGTAAATAATACACGCAATATTGTCCACACACGTCGGTATTCCAGTCTTGATAGCGATACGGATTATAAATCCATTGCTGAGCATGACGCTGGATAAAATCTTGAATTTCTTTTTGTAAGGGAGGAAATCCATAAGAATCGAAATATTCCACCACGGGATTGCTCACATATAGACACACCCAATGTTCTCCAGGTCGATCTTGAGGATCCGTATTGACCACGACAGCTTTTTCTCCAGGTCTTAATTGATCCGGTAATAAATCTACAGGATACACGCCTCCAAAAGAACTCTTGAATTCTCTGGATAAGACTTCTCTCAATTGTCCCGTATCCATTAGTAATCAATGCTCACTTCTCTCTGTTTGTTAATTTCTAATAAGTTATCGAATTCTGCATACACCACACAATTGATGGTGTTAACCGTATTGTTGGTAAACTGCACTTCTACTCTCAGATTTCCTGTTTCTATGATGTGGAATTTATCCGATTGCGCTTCTTGATCTTTAGTGAAATCCCAGCCCCATAGAGTGTAGCCGCTTTTATACTCTTCTAGGATGATGTCCGGAGCCCAATCTTCTCCTAATTTTCCCAGAGCTTGATACAGACTGAGATAGGATCTCAAATATAAATCCTCGTTGAAATTAGGTTCAAAACAACGAGTACTCATGGTCTCTCCGTTGATACTGACATCTAATTTCTTAATCCCAAAGTTTTGGAAATGAAAGGGATTTTTAGTTTTATCTCCGTTAAAGGCGGCATTCTCCACAAAGCCTAAAATGAGACGTTTAGGCATCTGACCTTGAAACAGATGATCCGTAATCTTAGACTGGGTCCCTATGGGGATGGTAAAGGTTTTCACTTCCACTCTTCTCAAGGGATATTTGGCTCTGTGGGTATTCAAACTCTGATTAATGGTATTCATCATGACTGCTGTGGGTTTGACTTTTCTCACCCACAAGATCATACTCAATATTTTCACTTTTCCTGTACTTCCTCCTTTGATCATCATGTAGAAAGAGGGTCTAGCTCGATTAAATCGCAAACGGACGTCCACTCCATTGGGTAGAAATCGATCTTGTTGAAACAAATCCAAATGTAAAGTATCCAGCAAACTGATTTTCTTACTGTCAGCAATAGCTTGGTGTCTTTTTCGGAATCCTTCGTTTTTAGAATTGGCCGGTAACGCTGTGAGGATGGGTTCGTTAATGGTCACCGTGTCGGCACCACCATTTGCACCCGGAGTTACATTAAAGGTTTTATTTTGAGCTAGACCAAGAGCCTCTATCCCCACTTCGTCCATGTGTCCTGCCGTATCTTTTTCCCACAGACTACAGGCCCTGGTCTGTGTCTTTAAAGTTCTGGGTCGGTAAGACAATAATTTCTCCAGATAAGCTTTGTAAGGATAGGTATCCGTCCCCGGAGTCACTATTTTTCCATTCAGACTGACATCGATTTCCGTAAACATGGAATGTAAGATATTATTCACGGGACTGGAAGTGCTGTTCGCCCCAGTCAGATTACTTCCATCGTCTTTGGTAAATTTACATACCATTTGAACATAAGTTTGAGATAAATCCAGATAATGATCTCCTTGTCCTTTAATTTCAAATTCGATGGGAGCGGTGTCGGAATCTAAAGTACTGGAAATGGGGTAATATTCTTCCCATTTCGAGTCTTCTAAAGCAATATTAGTCGGAGGGACTTGAAACAATTCTAAATTGTTCATCCCACACGCACAGGAATCGGGCTGTAACATGATGTGTCTACTAGGATTCAGTTTTCACAAATGAACCTTCTGTTCCCTGGACTGTCCTATTTATACTCTCTCTCTCTCAGTCAAACACATCTAAATGATGTTTTCTTTTAGGAATTCCTCCTTGTTTTTTCCTTTTTCTCTTAGGACCCCCTCGGGCTAACAGGATTCTTCCTTTCCCTGTCTGCTTTCTTCTTTTTCTTCTTCCTTGACCTGTTTGTCCTTTTTTCTTCTTTTTCTTTCTAAAGGGTAAAGAGACTCCTCGATTGAAAGCAAATAGACCTGTATTTTTGGCCGCATTGAGTCCGTGGGTTAAAAGAGCATTTCTGATGTTTTTTCTTTTTCCCACCACATCTCTGCCTATCTTCACTCCGGCCATGAGGGCTTGTTGTTTCCCATGTTGGAGTAGATCTTTGACAAATCCTCGACCTTTTTGTAACCCCATGGCTAACTCGGCCGCGTTTTTGAGAGTCAAACCTGAGTCTGTGCCTGGTAGGGGTATGTTAGGGACTGCTGCCGAGAGGAAGTTTAAAAAATTTCCTCCTTTTTGAGGTTTCATGTGAGTTAAAAGCCTACCCAATTTGAGTAATTGTGTAGCAGGAAGTCCGGGTGAAAAATTATCCAAGGGAAGGGCTCCCACCAATCCAGAGATGATAGAACCTACTGCTCCGCCTTTTTGACGTAATAAACCTTTATGATAAGTCCAACTGTGTCCTCTTTGTCTCAGTAATCCGGGATGATACTGCATGGTTCATGTCTCTTGTTCAACTGACCTTTATATCCTCGGGGGACTTCCTTTTATACCCTTTTACGGCTGAATACAATACAGACAGCAGACCAGACAAGCCACCACACCCAATAAGATGGAACACAATAACGGTACATTCATCTCAGTAGACTTTTCTGAAATGAAGTTTCACCACTGATTTGCCACTTACAAAGGGCATGGGAGTCCCTAAAGGAGTCATGATGTGAATCTCAATGGTATCGAAATGTTTTTTACTTAGTTTCAAATATTCCGCTCGAATGGGTTCCCATTTGGCTTGTTTTGAATCCTCCAAATGAAATGTACAAGGCACCACTCTTAAGAGTTTCAAGGCATTGGATCCTACCGTCTGGGGTTGAATCAGGTCACAATAGACATACATGGATTTCAGATTTTCATATAAATCCACAGTACTGTTTCCCAAGTAACTAATGTTGATCCATTTGGTCATGTTTTCTGTATCGTTCTGAAGAATGACTTTCTGACTGTCCATGCCTAGCTTATAAGCTAGGGATGTGGGGAAACGAATGCATAAGGGAGTAAGCATTTTTTCATTGATTTCATACATCACTCGATCATAGGTCTCGTAATATACTAATTTCATAGATTTTTCTTCATTTCCATCACCAAGGGTTTTCCATATTTTTTTCAATGATCTCTGTAGTCCTAGACTTATTTCCTCTGTTAAAGCCTTGGGGTGAGTGTAAGGCCCGGGTCTGAAGTGAATTCGTCTAATTTCCATCTTGCTGTCTAGTTCAACGAGTGCAGGCCGTTTAGTATGGGCCCAGTCGAGCAGTACAGGACATTGACGTAATGGCATTGGGTCTAAGGTTTTCATTTTAAATCTGCCATAAACATTGGGGTTTTTGATATGGCGAGCATAAGACTGAGGAACCAGGATGTCAAAATAAGCCTCCTTTTCTGTAATGTTTTTCAATGAATTGGGATACATCATTTCTGTTAAAGCCACTTCCCATTCTCCGTCGGTTAAATCTAGGGATTGTGGTAATAAGGTTTTAAATTGAGCGGTCGTATTGCTAGAAAAAGAGGCCATAGACCCATCACTGGGTAAAGTCATGTAAAACCCACTGCTCTCGGCCATGTTCAATCTAAGACTGAGACTCTAGACCTTAAGACCTTTGTATTTATAACAACACTTTTTTTTTTTTAAATTCAAAACATTTATTCAAAAAATTTACACTTCTATTTCTTCTTCTTCGTCTTCTGATCGGTCCTCAATCACTCGAGTCAACAAATGTCCTTTCTTTTCCACCGAGTCTTTAATCTGGGCAAAGGGAATGCGACAATACACGTACTCTGTAGGACAATAATGAGGTGGAAACGTCAGTCCTTTTTTCTCCATCTTGAAATAATATTTCAGACAATCTCCAATGTCCGAGTACCATGAACTTTCATTCTGAATGGTGTTGATGGGTGTCAGTCGATTCCTTTGAGTACAAGTAACCCATTTGAATTGCTGATAATGTTGGTTGATTTTCACCCTCACTCTAGATCCTGTTAGAGGATAGGGAATTTTCACTCTTTTTTCCAACCACACTTTTTTTTCTGGAAATATTTTTGCAAGAAATCCCTGGTCAGCCCATGATTCTTTCCTGAAATCCTTCATGAATTGTCCTGGATGATGTTCAAAATAATCCATCACCGCTCCCAGTTTAGTTTTCATCTTCGTCAATAGACCAGCGATACTGCATCTTTGAAACAAAAAAACACGTCTGACTTGTTCAGTGTCCTTTTTCAAAATGATACAATGAGTGCAGGGTACTCCCAGCTCCGCTTTATATACCTATCTGTTGCATCATCTTTTTATACCTGTTGCATCATCTTTATATATCTATTGCATCATCTTTATATATCTATTGCATCATCTTTTTGATACTTGTTGCATCATCTTTTTATATCTGTTGCATCATCTTTTTGATATCTATTGCATCATCTTTTTTATACCTGTTGCATCATATGTATATAGGGGAAAAAATAACAACACTAGAATTTTTGGTTTTTTTCTTTTTTATTTTATTGATTCATAAAAATAACAACAAGAACAAGAAACAAGAACATCATTATAATAACAAACATTCAAAACTTCTCTTCAGTTCTTTTTGTATGGGAAAAGGTCTCCTCATGTACAAATAGTCTGTTTCACAACGGTTACCACAGGCATTGAATCCTTTTACGATCACTTCTTTCAAATAGTCTTTAATACAATCTCCAGCTTTTTCCATCCATTTCCCTTGAAACAAACTGCTTTCGGGTCCCTCTCTTTGGTGAGGCAAGACGTAATTGATTTTCCATTTGAATTCCCGATACTTGGGCTGTCTGGGTCCTAATAAGACCATGTGTTTACTTCTTTGGCGGTCCGGTAACTTGAATCTCTTATACAGGTAGATTTCATTGAGACCTGTTTGTCCTGGATTCTTATCAAAGAAATCTTGAATACATGTCTCTTTGTTTTTCATCCATTCTCCTTTGTGACTAGTCCCTTCAGGTTCTACTATTTTCCAACGATACTCTGAGCTTAAAAATTCCATGATGTGTGCTCTGTCCCTCACTCAGATCAGAAATGATCCTCTTAGGGTTATGGTGTCTCCTTTTTATAGGGTGTATCTATTTTTAGATTCCGGGATTAACTGGGTGAATTGGTCTTCTTGACCCTAGGGGTTTGATGTATCATGGTAGGACTAGGCATGATGTAACCCACCGAAGAACTCACACAGACCATCCAATATTCTCTATTAGAATCGTGTAAAGCTAACATGACCACACTGGTGATGATGAGGGAAATACAAATGAATAATTGTGCAAAATACACAATTTCTTCTCGAGGAATATTCTCTCCACAACATTTCCAATGAGGTGTTATTTGATGAGATCCGTTTGGGGAATCCATGAATCGAAACTAGGGGGATATCCTTTCCACCGGACTTTGACTTCTTGAATGATTTTCTTCCCGACTCGTCGCTTTTTATACCCCAAGATTTCCTCTACTTCGTACACGTCGTCTTTTTTAATGATCTGTTGTAATTCTTTCTCGTAAAAAGTCCCTTCTAATTCCTCTTGGTTATAATCTTGTACTCGATACACGTAAGGATACCGACCGGGGACTCGTTGAGCAATGGTAAATATTTCCGTGGTCCAGTTCGGTAAATATCCTTTTTCAAAAGTGCGTTTAGCTTTACTGATGCGCACTTTATCTCCTGTTTTAAACTTGGGGGGTTTTTTGGTTTTAGGTGATGATTCTTCCCCATATAAAGTTTTCCAGACTTTTAACACATTCGAGGGCTTCACTTGAGCTGGGGTTCTTTGGATACTGCGATGATAGGTATGATTGTAAGCATACACTAAATCCGGTAAGATCTCTAAATACCGTCTGGTCTTATTCCGAGTGAAATATCGCCACATGCGTGCTTTGAGGGTTCTCTGAAATCGTTCCACGATACTGGCTTTGGTGTCCGTATTGCGAGTGGTAAAGAAATGAATGGATTTAAACGCCTGTAAGAATTCTCGATTGGTAAATTCTTTGCCTTGATCCGATTGAATGCGGACGGGACGTCGACCGTCTTGTCGGAAAATCTCTTGTAATCCTCGAATCATTTCTTTCCCCGTTTTCTGTTTTAAAGGCACCACCCATGCATATTTAGATAAGACGTCAATGGCACACAATAAAAAGGTATAGCCGTCATTATGTTTCTTTAAACTGGACACATCCGCTAAATCTAATTGCCATTGTTCGTCTATATCCGTCACTCTGGTCTGTTGTCTCCGGAATTTTCGGTGAATGGGTTTATGTAAGGTATAGGTATCTTGCTCTTTTAACCATTCTCTTATGGTGTTCAAAGAAATCTTATGCCCCAGACTTTTGACCTGACGATACAAAGTCTGTATGCCTCCATACCCTCTCTTAGGATCGTAATAAATCTCTGTTAAAATGTCTTCTACTCCCTTCTTCTTCTTCTTCTTCATGTCTTAGGCAATGATAGCCAATTTTCCTCGATTTGTTCTAATTTCTTATTGGCTTCTTCTTCTTGGGCTTTTAATTGCTTTTGGGCTCGATAGGGACTATATTTAGGTGTGAATTTTTTTAACACCCTTGATCTTGCCTCTACAGGTCGACTAATAGGGGTCAAAAAAGAAGAGGAAGCATCCTGAAATCCGCTCTCTTCCTCTTCGTCGTCGTCGTCACTCAAAGCCCCTTTAGGAGTACTGATTTTTCCTGGTTTCTGCATGGCTTTTATAAGGTCTCGATTTTGCAAGTAAACCATGGGAGTACGGGTCTCTTTTAAAGCTTGAGCAAATTCATCTAATCCTTTAGGCACCGGACGATTTTTCAAGGATCTGGTTCTCATGTTTTCGGCCATTATATCCACAATGTTAGAATCGGGCACTTTTTGACCTCGATAACTGATTTCTCCGTCTTTATCCCAAGTCAAGACGTTGGTTTTCTTTAAATGATTTAATAATAATTCAGCTTTTCTTTGCATGGGTTTATTCACGCTTTGAATGATTTGTTGATCGATCTCGGGATCTGAGGCTGCTGCTAGTGGTGCTGCTACTGCTGGAGCTGCTGCTGCTGCGGGGGCTGGGGCTAAGGGTGCAGCGTTTTTTTTTGGTAGTCGTTGGCTCTCTCGCTTGTTGTAAATAATTCCTATACCGATGAAGTTCTTGACCGTATAAAGCCACTTTTTCTTCTGGAGTTAAATCTTCACGTCTGGTAATCTGGTCCAATTCTTGACCTATACTCAGAGTAGATTGAAATTCCGGAGGTTTGGGGAGTTTACCTTTGAGTTCATTCAACAGAACTTCAGGTACTAACACCATTTTACGACTCATTTTTGTATCTTGTTGTTCCTCTTCTTTTTAATGGCTTTATAGACAGAATGTCCGGCATCCAACAGTAAAGGTGCTGCTGAGATTAAAAGGGGTAAAATACCTCCTCCTTTTTGTTGTACTAATAAAGCTCGTCTTTTCTGTATGGATTGGGGTCGGACCAGTCTCCTTAAGATGTGTTTCTTTGGAGCTAGTTTTCGTTTCTGAGCCGAATTGAGAGGTAACACCCCTTTTAATAGGTTGTAGACGATCTCACAAATTTTCAGAATACAATCTCCAGAACAATGTTTTAAAATCCCTGTTTTTAAAGACGAGGAATAGTGAGGGTCTGATAACACTCTTAAAAGAGGGGCATGCGCTCTTAATCGCGTACAACATCCCTTTTTCTTCTTGGCCATCTTTGAAAACAATGAAGTGAAGTCTCTCATGTCACTCCCTTTTATAGTGTCTTAAGGAGGGGCATATCCTCCGTGTTTGTCGCTCTCGTGTTTATCTCTCGCTTTCTCCCTGACATAAATTTTTCCACAATATCGACATTTATATCTCAGGCCTTTAGGTAGTTGAGGGGTGGAGGCCGTCAAGGGTTGAAAACGTGTGATTTTAGGGACATGAATGGGAACTTTAATTCCAGGGGAAGAGGAGGAGGAGGGAATGCCCACATTCACTCGAGGAAACACTTCTAAATCACTGGCTCTTTGACTGCCTATGGGTCCCATAGCACGATCCATTCTCAGTTCTGCTTGTTTCTTGAGCAACTCTCCTATGGTCTTTTGTCTTTGTTCCTTAAAATACTGATTGATTTCGTTTTTTAAACTTTCGGGCATAGCTTTACGTTGAGCTAGAGTTTGAGGAGCAGATTTTCGCCTTTTCGCTGTTTTCTTGGGAGGGGCTTTTTTCTTCTTGGGAGGGGCTTTTCTCTTCTTCTTCTTTTCTCTGCTCTTTTGAGCTGCTCCTCCGACACGGACCATCCAATCCGGAAACACTCTTTGTTTCTTATTATCGACTCTTACCACTACACTCTTTAAACGACGAACCCGCCGTTTTTTAGGACTATTCCATTTAAATAAATGACGAATGATGACTCCACCTAGAAATCCAGCACCTCCGCGTTTTAAAATAGCTGTTTTTCTGTCTTCATCACTGGCCGATTGATCGGCAATGATCTTTAAATCTTGACGATGATTATTAATAAACTTTTGGGTCTGTTTATTGATAGGTAAGACCCCTTTTATTAAATTGCGAGCTCCCATGGCAAACCAATTCAATAAGGCTTTACGCCCTAATTCGATTAAATGGGCTCGCTTCGCGGGATCTCGTTCCCGCTGTAAACGTCGTAAGGTTCTCACTAATTTACTCTTGGCTGATGGAGCCATGATGAGATTGAAATGAACAATGACTCAGAAGAGTGTGAAACACTTTTATTTATACTCTTGAGGCATGTGTACAGTCAACATTTCAAACATTCGACTTCTCAATCGGTATTGGTCTGGGGTCTGGGGACTCAAGTCCACTAGAAGATATCCGTGAGGTATCTGGGTGGCTTCTTGATAAGCAGACATCAAATGAGGTAAAGCTAGCTGACGACTCAATACACTGATCTGAGATTTGTCTCTGGGATTTTTGAATAAGACTAAATAATGAGCATTCAAACTAATGGTGCGATGAGAAGCGGCTCGATCAAATAAATTCTGAGTGATGTAAATCACACTGGTATTCCGATGATGCGCTTTACGGGTAAACCAATCCACAATAGATTCGATGGCTTTTCCTCCCATCATGTCGTCAAAAATGAGTAAATGGGGCACACTCAAATTGGCTACTAATTTCTCGTCGTCTTCTGGAATATTTCGGATGAAAGATACTTTCTCTTTTAAAGAAGTGTAAGCGGGTTGCCATTCCCGATAACACCAGACGATTTTTTCGGGCCTGGGGGTGATCCAGTCTAGATTGTTCACTAATGTCTTGACGAATTCTGTTTTGCCCGATTTCGAGGGTCCAGCAACCACCATGGTAAATTCGTGTTTCAATTGAAAAGAAGGGAGGGGTGTCTCCTCGGAATACATGTTGATCAATGAAGGAAAAGTTGGGTTCAGGGTCTTATTTATAGTTAACACAGAAATAGGCGTTTGGACTGTTGAATCTGGCCTCGACAGATGGGGCAAAACTGAAAGGAAGGAGCACACAAAGCACAGCAGCATACGTGTCCGCAAGGTAGAAAAACGATTTGTAATTCCTCGTCTAAACAAATGTGACATTTTCCTCGAGCCTGGACGTCTGGTTGTGGGTTCAGTAGAGGTTTGATCTCAGGTAAAGGTTTATATCCCTGTTGTTCTAAACACGTAATAAACACATTCATCACCCACCCTCGTCCTTTATACAGATTGATGTAAGGACAATTGGGGTTCCAATAAGCATGTTCTACACAAGGATCGTCCTCGGGATCCCAATTACTAAAAATCATTCCACAATGAAAACAGGTAGCGCTATCTTTCACTCCCCTGTAGTAAAACCCGGCTCGAGCTAGGTCTGGTATTTTTCCTAAGAGAGGTTCTGGCCATCCCTGCTCAAAAGTAGCTTCTCTCTTTGAGAGCCGAGCATACTGGGGATAACGCATGGGTTGATCTAGCAACTTCTCAGTCATGACTGAACTTTTGATTTGTATTGCTCCCCTTTTTATAGAGAAGAAGAAAAACAACAATTCAATTTTTTTTTTGTAATAACAAACAAACAAACATATCAACATATCAATAACCATAAGGTAAAGTGTTATAAGAGGGTAACAATTGTCTCTTATCATATACAATTCTATACTTTTTCTCTAATGGTTTGTTCACGAGCTCATGATCACGAGTCCTCTGGATTTTGTCGGGATAAGGGACTGTGACTTCCTCTATTTCTCCCTTAAGCATTTTTTCTAAAGTCTCTGGGCACACGATCTGGGAGGTACGATGGTTGAGAGTGATTCCTTTGCATTTAAGGGTCTCGGTTCCTTTGTCCGTCCGGAAACCATAATTTTTAGGACCTGCCGACATGAATTTGGTGATGTGATCCCCGTCTAATTCGTCGGTCCATTCTCCTAAACTATGACCCAAGGTAGGATTAAAGGCTCCTTCCCGATGTTGGTAAATGATACTGTCCGTATCGAAATAAAGGACCCGATCTCCTAAAGGTTGTAAAGTCTCGTAGAGGTGTAAGCGGGCATGCGCGGTAGTAAAACAAGCCAGGACCACGTTTCCAAAGGGACATTCTTCGACGAATTCCTGTTTGTCTTGATAATTCACTAGCATCTTGTCTTCATTGGGGTTCTCTTTATTGACTAAGAGTTGCACGCCCTTGATGTCGAGAGTCGAATCTTGTAAGAGTTGTTGTAATTCCTCTTCTTCGTCCAAGTATCTGGTTTTGGGTAATAACAACCGTTGAGCAAATTTTCCCCACAGACAATTTAAAAAGAGTTTAGCAATGGTTCTTCTCACTGGATTCTTCTCGATACTGAGAATGTCCATTCGGATGCCTGTTTTGTCGAAGACTTGATATATGTAATCTTGTTCTTGTTCTGAGGTCTTACAGTCGGGGGGAAATCCGGAGGCTTCCTGTTTGATCTTGAGGAAGGTATCGATGTAAGATCTGAATAAATCCTGACTGCTTTCTTTAAAATGCCACACTTCGTAGATTCGATCTAAGGTATATCCCATGTCTAGGGCTTTATGTAATTCGGTCGTCACCCAAGTACCCGTGAGACTACGTTCCTGGTCGGTGTGTGGACATCGATCTTGAGACGTAGAGTCCTGTCGTTCGGCACACGTGCGACATAAGGGAAATAATAACTTGCCTCCCGTCCGATAAGGTAATACGGGGTGATAGAGGTCTCGGGGAGGTAAGACCCGACAGTGAATGAGACCGAAATAATTTCTCACGTCCTGGAACTCGTCTGTGATGATCTCGGGATGCCCTACGGGAAATGGTCTGTGTTTCAACACGTAAGGGTATAGGGAACAGACGTCCACGTATCTCATGTCCCCTTCCTCACAATATAATCGGGTGGCATTGGTCCGACCTCCGTACAGGGCTTCTCGAGGTTTCAAAGGATCCGGAATGTCCAGGTTTCCTACAAATTGCTGTAAACTCTCATCTTTTTGCACTTGCTGATCGAAATCGTGCTCCCAGATACCACGGACGGTATACCCCATGTCTTCTAAATCGCCAGTCCTTCTGAGGGTTTCTTCGTGTAATTGCTGGTAAGTAAATTGGGTCCGATGAGGATGAGTTTCGGTCTGTAAACTGGGATAGCAGGTGGGGCATCCGTGCCAATAGCACCCGTAAAATTCGTAGACGGTGCGAGTCGCTTCCTGGTATCCGTCGACGGTATAATTTCCGATCTGGATTTCGCCCCCGTTTCTGGCATGTTGTATGTGACATCCAGTCTGTTGACTCATCCAGGTGAGCCACCGACAGGCTTTAGCAGAATATTGTCGTGCCGGTTGATACCCGAGGTTCGGAATGATGGCTATGGTGTCTTCAGGCATGAATTGTCGACGGTAGGCTAAATTAGCAGCACTGGCAAAAGTGATGGATTCCTGGAAAGGGTCCACATTGACCAAACTCTTGAGGGTGGCTCTAAACTGTGCACAGCATCGGCGTAAAATGTCGACGTCCGAGACACAATACCCTACAAACTCTTTCTGGAAATCAAACACTTTTCCCCTCTGTTGGTCGTACCATTCAAAAAAAGCTTTTCGTCCACTGGTAGACATTTCGTCCGGTTTGTAGAAAGCTGCCGGTGGATAAGGTCCTACGTAATTCTGGTTCTGTTCCGTATTAAAAAAGTGGGGGAAATAGCCTTTCTTCAATTCGTCGAATCCGAAAGCGGAGGGCATCTTGGCTAATGCAAACGGTAAGAAACTATACGAGTCGATGAATTTCAGTCCGCATATTTCCATGTATAAGATCTTACTGCCGGTCATGATGACGTTAGGTTTCAGGCAAGAGGAATGCACCAGGTGATTCAAAATGAACTGTCCGTCGTAGCCTTTGAAGTTATGGGCGATGATAATGGCCTCGTCGTGTACTAAAGTGGAATTCTTAGTACCTGTAGTGGGTTGTAATAACCAGTCCATGAACTTCTTTAAGGTGTCTGGTCCTTGAAATAGGTGCTGACGGGGTCCCATGTGTTGACAATGAGGACAGGGTTGGTCTATGGGTAAGTGACTGCAATGTTGACAGACGCGGTGTGCCACACACAGATTAGGGATGTGAATGCCGGTTTCCTGAGTGCATTCGAAATCGAAATAGATGTAAAACTCTAAGGTCCCTTTCCCCTTCTTCTTCTTCTTGGGCTTCTGTTGTACGTAGCACTGATGATCGGTATCGACGATTTTCTTACAGATCTTACACTGTTTCTGTTCTCCGCATTTGTGATGAGGGAATAATTTCTTAGGTATCCAAGACTGACACTTCTCGCATTGTTCCATTAAATTGCAGACAGTAGTGGTGGTCTTCTTACTATGGGGTTTTAAATGATTTTCGTAGCAGGTCCTGTTCTTAAACATTCCATGGCATTCCTGGCATTTAATCTTGATCCCTTCATCGGGACAATTAGGGTGTTGTCCTAAACAATAGGTACAGCGATGAGGGCACTTGGAACGATGGTCTGTGACATTCCTGTACCCCACGTCGCAATGATCACAGTAATATTGGTTCCCCGTTACTCCCGGCATGGATATGATGGCATCGTAATGATGGTCGTCGAACAAAATGTTCAAACAAGTTCCGTCTCCCCAGCCTTTGAAGATGCGCTCTAAGGTGAGTTTAGTCGAAGTAGACTTGAACTGAAATATTTTCAGTCGATACTGAGGAGCTAATACCTGTTGTAATTTTATCCACTCTGCATATCCACAAGCTCGAGTAATATCACATCCGGCCTGTTCCATGAGGGCTATGGCTTCTCGTTTCTGGTCTAAGTATTTATCGCCTTTCCGCATACGTGACCATTGTTTTTCCCATTCGGGGTCTGGATGTTCCGGTTTCTGACTGTGTAATCGAGTCACGACGATGGCTCTAGCTAAACAAAATTTATCATGGGGATTGACGATCCGAACGATGGCTCTTTTATTGTTCTTAAAAGTCTCCTTATCCACTTGTAGATGTTTGGTTTTCTGGCCACCACTTCCCTCGGGATACTTGATGTGTAACAGATCGAATTCAGTGGAGCCGTCGCCCAGTTTGAACTCCTTTTTGGATTGTTGCACGTCTTGTATTTTTTTTAAAATGACGTCTTCGTTTAAATCTTTACATTGGGTAAACTCGTACGAAATGTCTGATTCCAGAGAATCGTGATGAAGGTTCAGGCGGAGGTAATCGTTAGGATTACATTGCATTTCAGATTTGAAGTCTTGTAACATGTTTCTGAATAATCGCCGAACGAATCCTGTGTTTTCTTCTTCTTCTGGAAATTCATCGAAATGAACGACATATCTATTTTCATGCGCTTTAAATTTTGGAGAGGTCCTTTCTTGAGCTAGTCTCATATGATAATACTCAGAAATGGGTTTAGGTGGTAAATCTATTTCTCTCTCGGTACTTTTTCGTTTCAATATTCGTCGAGCCTGTACCTGTTTTTCTCTAGTAGAATCCATGTCTATCAGGTGATGGCTCTGAGGATAAAATGAGCCGAAAGTCGGAGAAAACCTGTATTTATACAGTGGATGACGTCACAATGCATAGGTAAGTCTATGGTATTTTTTGCACACGGCCCCCCCTTACAGATGATGCAACAGGTATCAAAAAAGATGATGCAATAGATCTAAAAAGATGATGCAATAGATATATAAAGATGATGCAACAGCTATAAAAAGATGATGCAATAGATATAAAAAGATGATGCAACAGCTATATAAAGATGATGCAATAGATATAAAAAGATGATGCAACAAGTGTAAAAAAAGATGATGCAACAGTAAAGGTATATAAAGCGGAGCTGGACATGGACGATCAGTCTGTGTGAGTACTTGGAATTGGACACAGGTAAAAAAAAAAAATGGAGCAGACAAAAAATATGACAGAGGAAACGGAGTATTGTTGGTCTATTAACGGAGAACATTTTGGAAAATGGATGAAAACTAAAGAAGAAGCCATCCAGAATTTTTATGAACGCAACAGAAATTATTTAAAATGGCCACCGAATTTAAAGTACAAAAAATTTTGGTTGGTAAAAAGAGTGGAATTGGATCCTGAAGATTATGAAAAAAATCATGACACCAGAGAAGAAAAATACTGTCTGAAGGAGAGAAAAAATGGATATTACGGTTATCAAAAATACCAATTGGAGATCATGAGTGGGCCTTATTGTGGGGAGAAGAGTTCCTGGAAAATTCAACTTGGATTGTGTTTTCATCAATTGATAGAAAAGAGGTTTCGAGAAGAAAAGAAGCTTATAGGAATTTTTACAGATAGGCCTATTTATAAAGTGTATGTATATTGTCGCATCCCTTTATCGCCTGAAGAAAAACAATCTCAAGAAAAAGGAGAGGTAAAGCAAGAGGAAACTACCCCTGATGACTGATAAGGGACAGAAGAAAAAGAAAATGTAATTGGATGTATGTATTTTTTCATTGTGAATAAAAATTGAAAAAAAAAAAATCAAAATCTGTGTTATTTGTTATTGTTTTCAATAAATCCAGTTTGAAAGATGATGCAACAGGTGTAATAAGATGATGCAACAGGTATAAAAAGATGATGCAAAAAAAGATGATGCAACAAGTATAAAAAAAGATGATGCAATAGATATAAAAAGATGATGCAATAGATCTAAAAGATGATGCAATAGATCTAAAAGATGATGCAATAGATCTAAAAAGATGATGCAACAGGTATCAAAAAGATGATGCAATAGATCTAAAAAGATGATGCAATAGATATATAAAGATGATGCAACAGGTCGTAGTAGCAGCGTACCAATGTAAACACAGTGTAAATGCACCCCCGTATTTAGGGCCGACTATATGTAATGAATTAACCCACCTATCCCCCAGGGGGACTGCACTAGCTTGACCCGCCTATCCCCCACAGGGGCTGCACTCCGTTGAACCCCCTATCCCCCACAGGGGCTGCACTCCCTTGAACCCCCTATCCCCCCAACCCCAAAAGTGCACTCAGTTGACCTCGCCATCTAGGCTGCTTCCGGCTAGGACATTTCTGGCTAGCCCACTTCCGCTTCCGGTTAAACCACTTCCGGTTATGACGTCACTTCCGCCCCCATCCAGGCCCCTTATACTACAAGTGGAATATCATTCTTTAAGCAAACATTATAAGAAGGAATATTAAAAAGAAATTTTATTTACTTGACAATTAAAGAATCTCTTTTCAAACACAATTTTAGCATTGAAAGACTACGTGAATCTCTTAATTATTTCATACGACTTTTTGTATTTTTCTGATTACAGAAAATGTAAAAATTAGTTTCGCTCCAAAAACGATATCAAAGAGTGTATATTTTGTATCACTTTAAAGGGGGGTCATTTTTCAATGGGGGTCATTATTTTATAGGACTAACATATAAAATAATGACCCCCTAGGACCCTTTTTCTACAAAAAATGATTTTTTTCTACGGGTGGGGGTCATTTTTTGTCGTTGAAAAATGACCCCCCGGTCATTATTCGATGGGGGTCATTATTCGTCTTTACACCGGCAGCCGTGCTTTTTAAGTTAATTAATAAAAGCTGTCAAAACATTCATTATGACGTCAGAATTGATTTTAAACTTTAAAAATTATTAAAAGTATCCCCGATACCTCTATTCAATTTAATATCATTTTAAAGTAGAGGTCAAAAAGATAGGAAAAACAATTTTCTGAGAAACTGCGGGCAATATCAATACATTTCATTTTTCTGGGATGGAAAAAATTCCAAAATTGATACCTTTTTCATTTTTCATTGAAAATAACAATTTAAAGTATATTTTTCATCGAATTTAAATTTTTAAAAAGTCCACATTTAATAATAATATCATAGTACGTGGAATGTTTTATTTATGAAAAGTTCAAAGCGTCCTGCGCCTTTGTTCATTAATTTCATCTTTATAAAATGTGTGGAGATAACGAACAGCACTTGAGTTCATAAGTCCATTAAGCATTACAAACAGAATAGGAGAGGAGCAAACACGGACCTCCAAAACATCAGAGGTTGGATCAGGTACCATCAACAACTGAGCATCCCCATTCTTGATCGGAAAATACGGGAAAATTAATGGATAACTCAGTGTGTAAATACATTGTAATGACCTAACAATTGCAAAAAGTCAGTCCGCATTTGACTTCATGATATAAAAGTATTTACTGAAGAGGTCATTGTATCGATCAAAGAACTTTAAACGAGACTACTGAAATTCTTGCTTCATCATCTTTTTTCAATAACTTACCTCGTTATAGAAATTGTTCATATGTAGAACATGCTCCTCCGTATAGAATCAACTGAGATATAAACTCCATACGCAGGTGACAAAGGTATATATTGCTGCACATGTAAGGGAAGTTGACGATTGAAAAGTTAAAGCCATCACGTTTATTATAAAGATTTGTTGTTAGGTAACCATTAACGTCTTTGTCTGGAAAAAGATCTAAATATAAAACAGATGTACCGGAATTTTTTATTTCAAGCTCACCGGGATAAATCGTTTCGACATAAAAATGAAAATAATCATTGATAATTGACAATACTCGTCGATATATCTAAATGAAGGGTTGAAGGACATAGCAGGTGTTTTTTTTTTCTTTCCATGTAAATTCTGCTTCACATGAACACAAAAATAGGTCAGCTAATAACGGGGTGCAATTTTTACCTATGGGAATTCCAACAGAATGTTGGAAGACCTGGTCTCCAAAATTCACATAGGCCTAGATATTGTCAGAAACTCAAGCATCTTTAAGTATGAATTTCAGAGTACTTGTGTGTATAATCAGAATGTGTCAGACTGTGAATCTTTAATTTCAAGCTCACTGGAATATATTGTATAGACATAAGAATGGAAATGGTATGGAAATCTTCTTTTCAAGTGTATGATTATGGACAGAATCTGCTTCACATGAATACAAAAATAGGGCGCAAATGGAACCAATGGGTATTCCAATAGACTATTAAAAACCTTGTCTCCAAAAACAACGTAGATATTGCCAATCAGAAACTCAAGCATCTTCTTAGTATCAAATTCAGAGTACTCGTATGTACAATTTTTCGGCAGGATATGTCGTTTCGTTATAAGAATGGAAATTATCATTCTTAATTGACAATACGTCGTCGATATATCTAAATGTCGAGTTGAAAGCCACAGCAAGTGTTTTCTTCTTTTCACGTTTAAGATTTTGCACAATTTCTGCTTCATATGAGTACAAAAAAGGCAATTGGTATCCATGGGAATTCCATACGATTGTCGGAAAACCTGGTCTCCAAAAAAAACGACATAGATATTGTCAATCAGAAACTCAAGCATCTTTTTGATGTCAACTTCAGAGCTCTTGTGTGTACAATCAGAATGGTTTTTTTAACAAAAAAATTTTGCAAATGACCAATGACAAGGTAAGAAAATTTACGAGTTCCTTTTTTTGGTCAATGATATCAAAAAAACTTAATTCATCGTGGGGAATGGTAGTGTATAAAGCTGAAAAGTGGTAAGTTTTTAAGCTTTTGATTTTGGTGTAATCTTGTGATTTCAAATTGTCTAAAAGTTCCTTGGAATTTATAAATATTCACATCTGATTTACATCACTTCTTGAATATATTGTTGCAGAGTACTCTTGAAGTTTCTCCTTCACTACTGTTAATATCTTAGAGAGAAGTGACGAAAGAGGCTTGGTTGAACATTTACTGGAACCTGCTATGTATCTTTCTTTGGAAGGATTCTTATGAAGTTTCGGAATCCAATATATATATGGTAGTTCAAATTCATTTTGGTTCCTTGGAATATTAGAAATATTCAAAACTGACACATGATTTTGAAGAATTTCTTCCTGAGAAAGGGAACTATGAGTATAGGTTGGATTACCACTTGTAGAATTAAATCCAAGTTCTTCTAAAATACAATTTATATGAGTCTTACAAACGAAGACAATGTTGTTACCTGATTTGTCAGCAGGGACCAGTACGTACTGATGATGTAATCTATACAGTTCTTTTTTCACTTCTGGATTATTGAATACAGAAGGATAGATGGTTTTCATATTGCACCTCAATCTTTTAATACGTGATTTTAACATGGATCTGCTACATTTAGTCCATTCTGACAAAGTGTCAACGTCTTCTATTTCATATCTGGCCCATTGTCTGGCGTAATCCTCGACAGAATCCATAATATTTCTGAAATTCCGACGCCAGTAGGCAGTTGAAGGACCGGGGTTCCCTATATTTAAGACCTTTGAAATCATCATTTACATATCGTAGGGAAAAGCCATCACTAGTCTTCCAATCCAAAATTCTTCCCAACTACAAAATTCTGAAAGGTGTACTCAGTGATGGAGTGTTTTGTGGTGATAAATCATTTCGAGAATTCTAACTTTCATTGACAAAATAGAATGGTCAGGTAAATTAAAATGTTTGTATAAAAACTGCTGATCCTCATGATTTATTTGAAATCAATGACCTGGTATTCTGTTATTAAGTGATCCCTTGGTATCACCAACAGAAACAAGTCAACATAGATTACATTCTATTCCCTCGACATTAGAAGAATTGCAGTTCAGATTTTGCCAAGTTTTGGTGTAAAAGCTTTGTCCAGTAAGATTACATGTGAAAGACTTGCTTGTTACCAAAATGTCACATGTTTAAGTTTTTCACAAAATATTTTGAAACAGAATACTAGTAATTGGGATCGGAAAAAGAATCTCCAAATATATTTGTAACAGTTCAGAAATTAAGTTTTCATATATTAGTACACTCCAATGCTATCATCCTCTCCTCTTTTTAAAGCAGCTCAGATAATTCATATTCATATCCGATCGATGTGGTTATCGTTTCTATTACAGTATCAAGAATAAATTTATCAATTTTTAGTAGACATTTTTGTTTGTTCTTTAACCCATATTTTGGTTTTATAAATAATTTTTTTCCAGATATACTAGTAGATAGAATATAATACATGCAAAAAATATGCAGTACTTTATAACATGGTCACGCGAGTTTTACCGATTAGAAGGGCCATTTGATATTAAGTCTTTGGAGGGATCTCTCTACCAGGGAAACAGGATCTACTTAAACTGATTATGATAAATGAACAACGATCCATCTTATTCACTGATAAAGAAGGAAACATAAAATGTAAGTTAATTAGACCTTTTGAAGGTTGTTCCAGTAAGTTTATTTGTATCGCAGCACAGTATTCTGTGATTCATGATAAATCTAGAACTGTCCAAACGGGACAAAATACCCCCTGCTGGGTTTTTCAGAAGTGCTAAATCATGAATATTTTATGGATCTAAGAGAAATGCTAAAACATTTTTAGTGCAAATGTAATTGCTCATTATATTTTATAAAAATGAAACGAAAGCGCAGCCTAATTAAAAAAATAGACTAAATATACGGACCAGACACGAATTATGAACTTTTTCTGTCAGTGACCTTGAACTTGCATAAATGACCTTGGTTCAAAGTCATGACACAACCTCAGGTCATAAGCAATGTTTGTGTGAAGTAGTAGATCCAAGTTTTTCCATAATAAAGAAATATATGGACCGGACACAAATTATAAAATTTTTCTTCCAGTGACCTTGAACTTCCCCAAATGACCTTGACCCAAGGTCGTGACACATCCTTAGGTCATGAGCAATCTTTGTGTGAAATGAGAACTTACCAAGTTTATCCATAATAAAGATATGGACCAGACAAGAATTATGAAATTTTTCTTCCAGTGACCTTGAACTTCCCAAAATGACCTTGACCCAAGTTTATGACACATCCTTAGGTCAGGAGGAATCTTTGTGTGAAATTAGAACCTACCAAGTTTATCTATAAGAAAGATATGGACCGGACACAAATAATGAAATTTTTCTTCCAGTGACCTTAAACTTCCCCAAATGACTTTGGGTCAACGTCATGACATATCCTTAGGTCATGGGCAATCTTTGTGTGGAGTAGTAGATTCTAATGTTCCTCCGTAAGAAAGATATGGACTGGACACGTTAGCACAGACAGACGGACAGCTAGACGGACGGACGGACAGACGGACAAGGTGATTCCTATATACCCCCCCCAAACTTTGTTTGCGGGGGATATAAAAAAAACGACTGATGATCTCGCTAAGTTCCCGCGGTGGAATAGTGCTTCATCGTTTCCTGATACTGTAACTAAACCAACTTTTATTAAAGTGCAAGAAATATCTAAGGGTTTTGCAACCTTCCTTAATTCACAAATATTTATCGCCACAAATCCTTTCTTTTGCTTTATATTGTAGAGAATGTTTCCTCAGTCACGAAAACCAATCGTCGCGGAATGATTTCAAATTGACGTCACGAATCGCGAATAAAAGATGACGAGAATAAAAGTTGGTTTACAGTAACTAAATTATTCGACTACGTTCTACATATGTAATATGTATTATGTTCCAGTAACGTGTGAATTTTTCCCCCCCGAATACAGTACATTTAACTGCTTTGTTTTGTTTTGACTTGTACGGCGGTGCAGCTAGGTAGGACACGTAATTCTTTTTTTAAATACAAGGAAAAATTTTTCTCGCGAAAACGAAAACTATCTCTTGTTAACAACATGCTACATGTATGTCATGAAAACGAGATATTATCATGTGAAAGCAACATATTATCATGTGAAAACCACACATAAACATGTGAATATGACATATAGTCGTGTTAAAGAGACATATGATCATGTGAAAATGACATACTATAATGTGAAAACATATTATCATGTGGAAACGACAAATCATTTGAAAACAGCATATTATGTAAAACAACTTATTATCATATCGTGATAAGTCGTTTTCATTGACATAATATCTCGTTTTCACAGTTTGATTGCTTGATGTCCAGAAGTAAAGAAGATTTTTAACTAGAAATATGTCCATATGCTCCGCCTAGGGTTTATTAGTAATGCAACATGAAAATTTGTATTTGTGTTGTATGAAATTTTATCAGAATATCTTGGATAGTGATGAGTTGAACTGCTTACAACAGTATGGATCAGCATATGAAGTTTGACAATAATTTCAATAAGTGAGGTCAGGGTCAAAGGAAATGGCAAGGTCAAAAACTGTTGATGCAGTTGAAAAGCTCTCACCAGTATGTTTCAGCATATGAAGTTGAAAAATAATATTATAAATGTTTCTTTAAATTAAGGAATGAAGGTTATTTCAACTTATATTATACGATATAACATAACTTGGGGCGGTTTATAAAAAAGCGTAAACTGTCTCAAGTTTTGTTATATCGTATAATATAAGTTGAAATAACCTTCATTCCTTATAATTTAATTTCAGTGCAGACAATGATATATTTTTCCCCATAATAAGGCTTCAAATTGATTAAATTTTAAAAGTAACGTCAAGCGGAGTAATATGTTTTTTTGACGTAACTCATTGTGACGTAGGCAAGTTATGTTATACAGAATGGATAAAATCATTTATCCAATCAAATGGCTTGTTACAAGTAAAATTAAACTATACTGACTTAAAAACAATTTGATAAAGTGAGGTCATGGTCAAATAAAAGTTCAACGTCAAAAATGTTAATACAGTTTAATTGCTTACATCAGTATGTATCAGCATATGAAGTTAAAAACTCATTTAAGAAAAGTGAGGTAAAGGTCGAAGGAAAGGTCAAGGTCAAAAAACGTTGATGCAATTGCATATCTCTCATCAATATGTATCAACATATGAAGTTTGATAAAAATATCTAGAATTATTTTTTTTCATTAATACTGACTTTAAACACAATTTGATAAAAGTGAGGTTAAGGTCAAATAAAAGGTCAAAGTAAAAAAATGCTGATGCAGTTGGATTACTTATGTATGTATCAGCATATGAAGTTTGACATTGATTCAGGAAAAGTGAGGTCAAAAGGTCAAAGGAAAGGTCAAGGTAAAAAATGTTGATGCAGTTGAATTGTTCTCATCAGTATGTAACAGCATATGAAGTTTGATAAAAATATTTTGAATGTTATCTTTAAAACTGAGCTAAACACTAATTAAAGATAAGTGAGGTCAAGGTCAAAGTAAATGTCAAAAATGTTGATGCAGTTGCATATCTCTCATCAATATGTATCAACATGTGAAGTTTGATAAAAATATCTAGAATGGTATATTTAAAATTGAGCTAAACACTAATTAAAGATAAGTGAGGTCAAGGTCAAAGGAAAAGTCAAGGTCAAAATGGTGATGCAATTGAATAGCTCTCATCAGTATGTATCAACATGTGAAGTTTGATAACACCGTCTTGAATGGTATGTTTAAAACTGAGCTAAACACTAATTCAAGGTCAAAAAATTTTGATGCAGTTGCAAAGCTCTCATCAATATCTAACAGCATATGAAGTTTGATGAAAATATCTTGGATAGTTTCTTTGAAACTGAGCTTTGAACAGAGCTAAACACAAAGTGTGACAGAAGACGGACATGACAAACACTATATGCCCCGGCCATATTCATGGCGGGCCATAAAAATTGCATTAATTTTAGTGGTTTGGCCCCACCCCTCAGGTCCCAGGGGGCAAGGACCATGAAATTCACAATTTTGTTCCCCTTCGCCCATAGATGATTTATGCCAAAGAGCCATAGCTGCCTTACCAACACGGCCGACTCAAATATTTAAAAGGAAATCACCTGTTTCTATTTATAGATAAATGTACCTTTTTAATTCAAGATCAAACTACATATATGTAATCATATGTGGACCAGTGTTATATTTTCATAGTTGCAAGTTTGTTACATGATAATCATTTTACTTATTCAATAATCTTATTCTAAACAAGATTTTTAGAAGATTTTAAAAATAAAACAAGCTAGCAGCTTTGACTTTGGGTCATTAAAATAGTTTAGGACTGTTTTTGCCGAGATACTTTCAAGGTGTAATGTCAGTGGCGGATTTAAGGGGGAGTGCACCCGGCGCATGCCCCCACCCCTAAAATTATCAAAGTTAGCATAAATCAGTTTTGCCTAGAAAATGTAAATATGTCTACATAGCAGACCTCTTTTTTACCCTACAAAACTTTAGAATCCAGGGGCTCGTTTCTCAAAAAGTCGTAGATTTTGGCCTAAGTTAGTCCGACTAATAAAGTTACGCCAAAATTTAGACGGGTCTAAATCGCGTTTCAGAAAGCGGTGTAAGACTGGGCCTAAGACTAAAACCTCTCCGCTAGGTACTAAGCATGCGCAGATCGCATTTTATTTGGTTTAGAGAATACAGTGACATGTGGCGGATCAAATTAATATCACATTTGAACCTAAATAAAGGATGTAAAGCACAGGAAGCACGAGCACACTTGCATGTTTTCCCCTTTCACCGTCTTTCAAACAGATCTATTACGCAAAGTCATCTGTATTTTCAAGTTCAAAGCAGTTACATAGTTGCGGATTCAGATTTCCTGAAAAAGGGAGCAGATTGGGGTCGGGTTATGCGCCCATAGCCACACTAAACAAAACTGATTGAGTAAATCTTTTATTATAATTTTGGACACAGCCTCCCTCCCCCTCTACACCCACAGGTGTTATATTAGATATCTACATTAAACAAACCAAATGATGTACATACAAAATTATACATACATGTACTTGTGAAAATTTGGAATGAAAAGTAATTTTCCTATGAGTAAAAGCCATATATGGCTAGGGGCTGGAACAGGCTCAGAGCAAAAGTTTTGAAAGTCGGGGGAAGGGGGGGGGATGGGGCAACCAGTATCTGAAGGAAATTTTTCTGTATTTAAAATACTTTACGCAGATAGAGAGTGAAGGGATAGAGCCCCCGACCAACAGGCGTACTGTCAAAAATTTATCAGTTATGAAATCATAATTATCCTAAAAAGAATTATTAAAACATGGATAAGAGATTTCTTTTTTTAAAATAATGATCAGTTGTCTTAAAGACCTAGATATTTGGTTTTCCTTGGCTCCCTTTTTTGTTAAAATTTAGACGTCAATAAACTTCAATGAAATTTATGTTTTGTGAAAGAATAAAATTTATATATTTCTTTTATCTTTATATTCGTATATTGATTTAAGTAATATGCAGAGAATTAAAGGTTTTAAGTGCCTTAGTTTTAAACAAAACTTCAAAAAATGACAATTTTGACACAATAAGCGATGATTTTATATACGTGCGACCCCTTGAACAAGAAAGAAATTTATACGCGTAAAACATTTTCTGAATGGGGGCCTAAAATGACCCATACCATATATAATTCTTTATAATTTCAATCAATTTATTCAATATGAATTAGACATATATTTGCAATCAAGGTGATACATGTACCTGCATTTATGATACATGTATTACATTTTGGACATACAGTTTTACATTGATATCGTTATGATAATTTACATAGGCCATGTAGAAATACATAGTTATGTACATGCACCATTTGCATTATAACACACGCATTTTCAATTTTAATGGAAATATTTTAGAAAATTTATAAAAATTACTAGATTTATTGCCTGTAATATGGTTCACAAGAATTCGATTTAAAACTATTAAGCTTTTGCAAGTCATTAAAACGATTAACATATCTACATGCACTTCTCACCTCTCGACAATGAGTGAACAGTCTTATGAATACTTTAAGTATAATACTCGAACATTTTACAAATTCAAATTTTTATGTTTTATTGATATTATATTTGAATACATGCAATTAAAGGGGTAACAACTTAAAGAAACATTGACTTGGTTGATCGCACGTCATATTTACCGAATATTTCTCATTATCTAAAATATATTTTTAAAAATGAATATTGTTTGAGGATTTATTGAAATATTATCCATTTCAAACAAAAAATTATCCGGGACCTGGCATCGTTTTTAAAAAGTGAATGGGGAAGGGGGGGGGGGGGGGGTAAGTAATTGAGTGACCGAAATATTCAGCCGAGAAGAGAAATGCTGAAAGTGGGCATCAGCCCATAAATCATACACCTTTTTTAAGGACGTTCGATCCTGAGATTTTGAGCGTATTTTGGTCAGGTCATTTATTTATAAAAATTTTGCATCATTTTTAAGTTCTAACATTAAATCTGAATTCTAATGTGCAAATTTAACTATATCCAATGAAAAAAACCACAATTAAATTCCATTCAAGTAGAATTAAGCTTGGGACTATATTTTGTGGCGGAAGGTTTTTTAGACGAAAATGATCAGTTTTTCCATTTTGAACTATAACAGTACTGTAAATTTTGGATTCCTATTTTTCCATCCTGGTTGCACACAAAGCTGTTTTTTGCAGTGAAATGTGTTATGCTGGTTCTGAAATATCTATTAAATTATTTCCTATGAATTCTGTCAACAAAGTGTGACAAATATAGTCAATATATTCTGAAAATCCGGGGAAAAATTGAGCCGATTTTAACGTAAAATTGACACTTTTTTAGTAATATCTGAAAATTTACATCATATACCCCCACTTTTGATGTTCTTTTCTAAATATTCAAGATAAATTTGACCTATTTGCTTAAAATCAGAAAAAGTTTAAGACTTTAAAATAATTTTCTTGCTTATTAAATTTTCAATGCCAGAAAAATCACTTTTTATTAGTGCAGAAAGGTCAAATAATTGATTATGGGAAGCAATTTGAAACTTTTTCTTTGTCACAATTTTTAGGTATCTCTTTTTAAACAAACTTAGAGTTCATTTTGTTTCATGCTTTAATTGGATAAAAATGTTGGAGGGAAAACGTCAAAAATTTAATTTTTATTAAGACACAAATTTCAGTGCAAGAAGGTCATATTAAATGTACTGTAGCGCCAAAAGAAGCCTATTGACCCCCATTTTTTGATTTGAATTTTAATTAAGCTATGTATGTAGAAACTAAAAATATACTTGTCAAAAAAAGTTTAAGACTTTAGATATCAGGATCGAACGTCGTTAAACAGAAAACGCAATATTGCAATGAAAAAAAAAACGGGAGGGTTGCATCCCCCCCGCACAACGCGTGCCTACATTTTTAAAAAAAAAAAAAATTCTTTTAAATTCCTACCCAACTATAATTCAAAGTTCTTAATTACAAATTTCTAGTTCATCCCACCTGCATCCTCGATGGATTTTATTAACTTTCTACAAAATATATGTTGTTTTTTAATTTTCATTATTTTTCGCATATCATATAATTATGTGCATATACAGTGTATATGAATGGGTATTATATCGCATACGTACAAAATAATTATTTTTTCAACTCTTTATGATTAAAACACTTGCCTTTTTCCCAAAGTTGTGTACAGACTAAGAACTTACGCCTACTCATGAGCAGGCCTAGATTTAAACCAAAATTTAGTCTCGACTAAGACTCCGCCTTTTTGTGAAACGCAACTTAGTCCGACTTCCGGGTTTAGTCACTGATTTAGTCCGGACTAAGCTTACGACTGGTCGTAGGCCTTTTTGAGAAACGAGCCCCAGGAGCTTCCAGGGGCTTTGCCTCCCGGGCCCCCACCAGGGCTTTGCCCTGGACCCACTGGGGGCCTCAAGGCGGCCCCAAGACCCCCTGCCTATTTTTGGCGCCCTCTCTAACTTAAATTCCTGGATCAACGCCTGAATGTTATATTATATATTTATATTATATATCTCTAACATTATTTATACACGTAAAAAATGATAAAAGAAAACAGAGGAAAATGCACAGAGATAGAAACAAGAGGCCAACGGGCCTTATAGGTCACCTGAGTATCATGTAACAACTTTCCAACAATTGATTTGTGTTTTAAACCAGAGGCCATGAAATTCACAATTTTGAAAGAGGCACCATTGCTTATCATAATTATAAACTTGGCATGCTTACGCTATTTACTTAATACCCAGAGGTAGATCAGAGTAACAAAGAGAAAATACACTTCCACTTTATAACCAGTTGTGCACCCCAAAGGAACCACTGACCCTGGAGCAACATATTTCAAAGTTTTGGAAATGTTATCACAAATTTTATTTCATCATAAATGGTTGATTAATACCAAAAAGCAGATTTCAAAACATTAATTTATTGTCAGACTATGTAACCCCCCCTCCCCCCGCCATACCCCTGACCAAGGGGGCATGAAATTAACCATTTTGCTAGATGCACCTTTCTTCATCATAAATATATATACTTGGATCATTAGCATAATACCCAGGAGCAAAGGAAAAGATTTTCAAAGAATTAATGTATTTTTACTATATAATCAAAAGACCCCCTCCCCTTTACACCAAATGGCAAAACCTCTAACACAGGGGCCATGAAATTCAAAATTTTGAAAGAGGCACTCTTGCTCATCATAACTATGTACTTAGTTAGTTTATTTAATACCCAGGGGAGAAGATTTTTGAAGAAATAATGCATTTTCACTATATCATCAATAGAGCCCCGCCCTAACACCAGAACCCCTGCATGACCCTGGGGCCATAAAATTCACAATTTTGGAAGAGGCACTCTTGCTCATCATAACTAAGTACTTAGTAAGTTTTTTTACTACCCAGGAGCAGAGAAGAAGATTTTCAAAGAATGAATGCATTTTCACTATATAATCAATAGAGCCCAGCCCTAACACCACAACCCCTGACCCTGGGGCCATAAAATTCACAATTTTGGAAGAGGCACTCTTACTTATCATAACTATGTACTTAGTTAGTTTATTTAATACCCAGGAGCAGAGAAGAAGATTTTCAAAGAATTCATGTATTTTCACTATATAATCAATAGAGCCCCGCCCTAACACCAGAACCCCAGACCCTGGGGCCATAAAATTCACAATTTTGGAAGAGGCACTCTTGCTCATCATAACTAAGTACTTAGTTAGTTTATTTAATACCCAGGAGCAGAGAAGAAGATTTTCAAAGAAATAATGCATTTTCACTATTTAATCTATATAGCCCCACCCTAGCACTAGAACCCCTGACCCTGGGGCCATGAATTTCACAATTTTGGTAGAGGACTCAATAGACATTACATCTATGCTAACAGTTTGTCTGCTTGATGTCCAGGAGTAAAGAAGAAGATTTTTAAAGATTTCATTAATTTTAGTGGTTTTGGCCCCGCCCCTCAGGCCCCAGGGGGGCATGGACCATAAAATTCAAAATTTTTGTTCCCCTTCACCCATAGATGCTGTATACAAAATTTGGTTGAAATTGGTTCAGCCGTTTCAGAGAAGAAGCTGAAAATGTTCAAATGTTAACACATGACGGACGACGCACGACGACGGACGAAAACGGATAGCAATAGGTCACCTGAGTGACTCAGGTGACCTGAAAATAGAAGCATAGATAAGAAACACGCACTGTGAGACTCGAACTCACGATCATTTTGTCTACTATCCAGCAATTATACCACTACGCCATGAAGTCATTGTAATCGCATGAATAAATTTAAGACAGATTGTTGAATCTTAAAATAATTTTGAGAAGAAAAATTAAATACCTATTTTCAATATGAAGACCACCTATAAACAAAATTATCTAAATGTAATAAAGTGCAGTCATATCCAAATAAAATTATTCAGAAGTTGTTTTTCTGATTAAGGGTGGTCTTTTCTTATAGTTTGTCATTGTTTAGGGGGGTACCTCAGTATTTACTATATTCTCCATATAAACTGAACAATTTTTTTATTTATCATATGAGGGAGCTATTAATATTTAAATATTTTTTTGTGTGATTTGCTTAAAGGCATGTATAAACTAACATTGTATGACAAAATTTTGGTTAAACAATTAATGTATTTAAAAAATCATTACTAGAGTAGGCGAAAGTGACTATCAAATGCGCTATGGCTCTTTGGTTGAAACTGGTTGAGTGGTTGCAGAGAAGATGCTGAAAATGTTCAAATGTTAACGCAGAACTATGGACAAAAACAGATAGCAATAGGTCAAATTTTTGTTCTAAAGTAATCCATGAAACAAATTCTGAGCAGAGCAAATACTCAACTTAAATCACCTGGGAAAGATGAACTTTATACACGTATGCAGTTGATATTGGTATACTGCTACATAGATAAGGAAAGTTGACTGTACATAACATTTATCACAAAGATTTTTAGAGATAAAGTTTGTTCCCAAATTGTATTAATTAAATGGACTCTTGAGTATGATAACTATCTGTTATCGGCTTGATATTCCACCTCAGTCTGAAAACAGTGAGTACCGTATAAGTAGAATTTTTAGTGAGGATTTAATTTTGGCATTATTAGTGAGACTGCCAAGATCGCTAAAATTGAATATTGCTAAAAATTAATTACGTTTTATTTGTAATAGCTTCTTTAATGTGCATTTTAAAATTGCTAAAATAGCATCTCACTAAAAATAAATTACCTGATTTTAAGGAAAAATCGCTAAATTTGCATCTTGCTAAAATTTCCACTTAATACGGTATTTCAAAATGTTTGAAAACTAACATAAACATAATTTTCATAAGATTGGGTCAATCAAAATTACTCCTTTCAGAGATACCTAAACTCAGATCATTACAATTTAAAAGTAAGGTCATTAAAATGTAAAAATGTGAATATTCCGAGACTTTATCCTAGAGGCAGTCTGCAGCAGACCCGGTACTGGTGTATGCACTCTTTATACAGATGTTTCCCTAGTCTCTTTCTCCTTCTCATCCTATGACAACCAAATAAGGACACAAAAATAGTTCAGATGTCACACAGGCATTCGGCAAACCTTGGCTGATTCTGTCACCTTCGAAACAAACAAGAATACGTACACATAATGTGGGAGAGAATTTATTACAAATTACTGACACTTCCACAAACTGATCATCTCTACTTTGTATTTTAAATTCCTTTGAGTCAACATGCCTTCAAAGTACTCAGCAACTTAAAATGATCACAATGAAATTGATATCCGTAAAATAGAGCACAGGTAACAGTTCATTCATTATCAGCTCTTAAAACTCACTCTTACTGTTAATTTGGATGATAAATATATATTATTATAACAGTTATTTGATCTGAACGGTCGTATCACGTCGAGTTGATGATCCGGAAAGTCGGATCAAAACGTCACGTAATTGCGTAAAATCAACAGTAAAATTGAGTGATACACATTAGGTATATAATAATTCAATGGAAAATGAAGTCTGATTTGAAACATTTTAAAAGTCTATTTACATGGCAAAAAGAAAACTTTTAAAAATAAAATTGAAATCAAGTTCATTATTAAATTTAAAAAAAAAATGAGCTCTCTCAGTTTTCTGAAGGGTAAACAAACAGTCAATTAACACTCTTTTGTTTACAGTATATTTTCTGAACATGTTCAACATACTAGAATGAGGTTTAAAACAATTAATTGAGAAATCGTCATACACAAGTGTCAAGACAGATCATTAAAATATAACAATTGATCTGTATATATAAATCAGTAACATGATTATTTGTCCTAGTATAAGTTAGTACCTGTTTCATTGGTTTTCAAGCTATTTACATATATGTCAGGAGATGTACAAAGAATGGCACAAAGAAAAAAAAATAGTGGTACACATCAATTATTACTATATTTATTGCACACACACACATAAAGTAGAAAAGACAAATGCCATTTACACTTAATGACCCCTTCCCCCCACCAAAAAAAAAATACAAAAAATTATCATTCATTATCAAAATGAAATCATCAACTATAAAAAATTAATACAAAATCAAACAGGTACACAGTCTATAATCAATATGGGTATGCTGAAATTGATATATGAATCATAAATGTAGTTTGATACTGTAAGACCCCTGTTACGGCGTTATAAGATTTGGCTCTCACTTTGATTTTATACGTCTCTAGCTCTTCTAGGGGTTGCTCTGTGAACAGAATCCCTGACCCCTGAGGAGCCTCAATATAAATTCACTTTAGGGTCATTCTCCAGTATGATGAAGTCATTCTTAGTCATTTTAACATTATTCTGATTCAACACAGTGAGTCTAATTAAATCCTGCTGAGGTAAAATTCCACTAGGGAGAGCCAGAGTTCGGAACTCAATGACATCAGCATACTTAGCGCCCTCTGGACATAGAGAAGAATATGCACTCCAACACGCAGTATCTGAAAACAGGGGACACAACTCTTCATACAGAAGTCAGCTAGTTCACCATGTTATCAAGGACACGTGACTTACTTTGTAAGTTGCTCCTCTATGAAGTTGTTTTAGGCAACTAAGTAACTTTCTTTATAATTTATTAGCAACTTAATACTTCAAAGAAGATGTTGAATAATTATCCAAAATGAGAAACTAACTTTGTAATTTTGTCCTGAATTTACTATTTTTGATGAGTGAAAGACATCATAAATGGAACAAAGTACATATACCTATTTTTAAATAGTAACTCACTTTAAATGTTATACAATGTAAGTTTTCAGATAACTTACTAATTTATAAATGGAACTATATTTATATTTTTCCAACAAATTACTTTGTAAGTGGCCATTTTGGCCCCGCCCTCCGGGGGTAGTTCAAATCAAACTTATTTTTTAAGTGGCTCATAGGTAGTTTATATAAGTTACTTTGTCCTGGCACAGTGTGTAGTCTTAGATAGAAGATTTTGTAAAACATGCCACCAAATTTTATATAGATGATTTACTTTGTAAGTGGATTCTGTGTGTAGTTTATATAGATGATTTACTTTGTAAGTGGATTCTGTGTGTAGTATATATAGATGACACTTTGTAAGTGGATTCTGTGTGTAGTTTATATAGCGGACTTACTTTGTAAGTGGAAAATGTGTGTAGTTTATATAGATGACAGACTTTGTAAGTGGATTCTGTATGTAATGTTATATAAATGACTTACTTTGTAAGTGGCTCCGTGTGTTGTTTATATATATACTTGCACTTTGTAAAATTCTGTGTGTAGTTTATATTCATGAAACTTACTTTGTACATTAAGATTTTCGGGGGGGTGTGTGGTTTATATACATAAACATTACTTTGTAAAAATTCCGTGTGTATTCAAAATCCAATTAACTTTGTAAGTGGAATCGCAAAGTGTGTAGTTTAAATAAATTCTTACTTTGTAATGTTGGAATTTCTGTGTGAGTTTTTATATAAATGAAACAGTTTACATTTAACGGTTAGTTTATATAGATGACTTCATTTCATATGCAAAATGTGTGTAGTTTATATTTGACTCATATATTGTAAGTGGATGCTATAACACCATTATTTATTACACACTGAAGATGAATGTTAGTTTAATGTATGAACCACTACCACCTTTGTAAGTGGATAATCTGTGTACCCAGATTTAATCAAACGACAAACTTTGTAATCCCATACCTGTGTGAGTTTAAAAATAGAAATTTGTAAGTGGATTCGAAATAAGTATGTAGTTTAAATAGTGACAACTTAATATTTTTGGATCCCGTGTGCAATTTATTAGCCACTTGTAGTCAAGTACATGTAGCAAGCCAGGTGCGATAGCAAATAAAATATGTGTCCATTTGAATTTTGTGTGTTCTTATAATAGAAAATACTTACTTTGTAAGTAAATTGACGTCTATGCAGTTTATATAGTCATGACAGTAAATGATCTAACACGTGTGTAGAATACGATGACTTACTTTGAACAAAAATTCTGTATGTAGTTTATATAGAATATTACTTTGTGAGTTGATCCCGTGTGTAGTTTATATAGATGACTTCAAATATTAATTTCTGTGTGTAGCATTAAAATAGAGAAAAACTTTGTAAGTGGATTCTGTGTGTAGTTTTTACAAAATTAAAAGACAGTCCTTTGTAACCATAAAGGTGTGAAGAGTGTATCTATCAAAGTAATTTATTCATTTGATCATTAATTGGTTAAAATAGTGTCCAGTACTTACAATCAGCTTGTATTGTTGTAAGAACACTTTTACAGTATACACATGGATCCATTGTTTATGTAAATATCATGAAAGAATAAAAATCATTATCAGGAAATTAATACAGCAAAAAGTACCTCTCATGTTGAATCTTTCTCCTTTAGATAATTGGATGTGATGCATTCATATAAATTTGTAAACACACATTTTCCTTTTTAATTTTGATCAAAAAAATCTGGAACATTCTAAAGAATGTTTTAAAATTTCACCAAAAATAATCATTACATTTTGAATGTATGCTCTTCATGTATTCAATAATTTAAAAAATATATAATTGCACATTTACCAAACTCTGTATGAGTTTTTGTTCCAAAATAATGGCATAAAATCTATTCTGCATGACAGGAGTGAAAATATATATTTTATAATGCAAAATGTATTTCTTTTATCGGCAGGAATATAAGATACCAAAGAATACTTCGAATATCAATTATTAACAATTTTGACATCCCTAACAAAAAATAATCATTAGTTTTAGAAAAAAAAAACTTTTTGTAAATGCACATTTATATAACAAGAGGCCCATGGGCCTTATAGGTCACCTGAGCATTATGCAACAACTTTCCAGTGATTAAACTTGATTCATGTTTTAAGCCAGATGTTATGGCATTCACAATTTTGAAAGAGGCACCATTGATCATCATAACAATACACTTAGCAGTTGCTTAGTTTGTTTACTTAATACCCATATGCAGGGTAAGGGAAAAAAAATGCATTTCAACTAATCAGTAATATTCAGCAATAATCAGTAGTGCCCCTACCATACATGAACCCCTGACCCTAAGGCCTTGATATTTGATTAATACCAAGGAGCAGATTTCAAACCATTCATTCATTTTCAGTATATAAGTACAACCCCCCCCCCCCCTCTATGGTACCCCTGACCCTGGGGCCTTGAAATTCACAATTCTGTAAGATATGGGCACTTGTCTATCATAACTATATGCATCATAACTTTATTTGTAGTTCATCTGCTTAATACCCAGGAGCAGAGAAGAAGATTTTCAAACAAATTCTGCATTTTCTCTATATTATCAATAGAGCCCCACCATAACACCAGAATCCCTGACCCTGGGACCATAAAATTCACAATTTTGGATGAGGCATTCTTGCTCATCATAACTATATACTTAGTTAGTTTATTTATTTCCTAGGGGCAGAGGAGAAGATTTTCGAAGAATTCATATATTTTCACTATATAATCAATACAGTCCCACCCTAACACCAGAACCCCTGACCCTGGGGCCATAAAATTCATTATTTTGGTAGAAGCACTCTTGCTCATCATAACTATGCACTTAGTAAGTCTTATTAATACCAAGGAGCAGAGAAGAAGATTTTCAAAGAATTCATGTATTTTCACTATATAATCAATAGAGCCCTGCCCTAACACCAGAACCCTGTCCCTGGGGCCAAAAAATACACAATTTGGAAGAAACATTCTTGCTCATCATAACTATGCACTTAGTTAGTTTATTAAATACCCAGGAGCAGAGAAGAAGATTTTCAAAGAATTCATGTATTTTCACTATATAATCTATAGAGCCCCGCCATAACACCAGAACCCCTGACCCTGGGGCTATAAAATACACAATTATGGAAGAGGCATTCTTGCTCATCATAACTATGCACTTAGTTAGTTTATTAAATACCTAGGAGCAGAGAAGAAGATTTTCAGAGAATTCATGAATTTTCACTATATAATCAATAGAGCTCCGCCCTAACACCAGAACCCCTGTCCCTGGGGCCATAAAATTCATAATTTTGGTAAAGGCACTCTTGCTCATCATAACTATGTACTATGGTTTATTTAATACTCAGGAGCAGAGAAGAAGATTTTCAAAGAAATAATGCATTTTCACTACCTACTTATTTAGCCCCGCCCTAGCACTAAAACCCCTGACCCCAGGGCCATGAATTTCACAATTTTAGTAGAAGACTCATTGTTGATTACAATCATGCAAACAGTTTGACTGCTTGATGTCCAGGAGTAAAGAAGATTTTTAAAGATTGCACTAATTTTAGTGGTTTTGGCCCCACCTCACAAGACCCAGGGGGGCAGGGATCATGAAAATCACAATTTTTGTTCCCCTTCACCCATAAATGCTTTATGCCAAATTTGGTTGAAATTGGTTCGGTGGTTGCAGAGAAGAAGCTGAAAATGTTCAAATGTTAACGCACAACGCACGATGACAGATGAAAACAGATAGCAATAGGTCACCTGAGTTTATTCAGGTGACCTAAAAATGAAAGAAATGCAAGATAACCAGCAAGAACATGGGTTGCCATTCCACGCCGATATCCATGACAATAAAGCACTCAGGTATAACAAATCTGATGAGTATACCCTGGACAGGTATTGATGTATTGTAGATAATGATATCAAATCTGGTGTTTGCCTATTTACGAGTCGTGTACAGCTTTGATTTATAGTCAAATACTTCAGGTCTTTATTTTTCAGAATCTTTGCCCATGCATTCTATTTATTTCACTGGCTATAAAAATATTATATCTGTAAGGTAGGGAAAGCAGTTCTATATAGTCATGTTTTTTTTGTTTTTACATCTACAGCTTTTGGATGACATAGCTTCCACCTAAGATAATTTACTTAATTTTCTTTCCATTTTCTTTTCTTTTTTGTGGTGGTGGGGGTGGTGGTAGTGGCAGTGTTGGGGGGGGGGGCATTATACAATTGTGTAGCTGCCTTACCCACACAATTCCTGCCATTTCTTCCTAACTTATAGCCCGGGGGACAGACACACTGGTGCCCTCCAATTGTGTTATTACAGCTGTGTTGACAGATCCCTGGATCCTCACTGCATTCATTGATATCTGTAACAATAAAAAATCTCATACAGAACACATAACATTGATATCTCTCACACTGGAAAATCTCACATGGATCACAAGACGAAAGACCACCTTTAAGCAATCGCTTAATGGTAGCTTAATGGTGACTTAATGGTGGCTTAAAGAAGTTAATTCCTTTAAGCCACCATTAAGCCACCATTAAGCTGCAACTTACAGGTGCTTAATGTCCAAACTTCATTACGCTACCATTAAGCCACCATTAAGCTGAGCTTAATGGTGACTTAATGGTCAACCCTCATTAAACTTTTACGCATCTTATATAGAATCTTTGAACTAACTTTTAGTTATTTTAATATCATTTACGCAAAATCTATTCCAACTCATAATTTTGTCTCGATCATAATTTCTACGAGTTTTTTGTCAACATGCATAAACTTGATCACTGGGAACAAAGTTAGCTAATAGCCACAGGGGCTTGCTCGAGGTGTCTAATTTTTTTAAAAAAATCATTTACAGTGATAATAAAACAAGACATCCTGTATCAGAACCGTATATTATTTTTTTTAAATAAATCATTATTACATGCGTTGTTTTTATTTTTAGTGTATATGATTTTTAAAAATAAATAATTATTACACACCGTGAGCAAATCATTGTGAAATATCTTAAATTTACAATACCAAAAATCAATTTGTTCTTAAAATTATCTATATTCATGAACACAAAATATATATTACTTTTAAAAACAAAATGGTTTTTTTATTTCATGTGTTAAAAGAAACATTCCGCTACAGAATTCACAGGAATATAACTATATAATCTCATGAAAAAAAAACTCTGTCCTTTTTTTTGGGGGGGGGGGGCTACTGGTATACAAATGTTTAGTTTTTCAAAGATTGACTTTTACCATGAAAAACTTTTTAATGGCTTTTACATCATGAATAATTTTAATTAATTCCTTATTTCTTTTTTAATAATACAGCGGTAAGTATCTGTCAAAATCTAGTCGGTCTTCAATATGATTGTTATTTCAAAATCGATTTTCAGAGGAACGGCCGATCAGATTCAACATGACATCCGACCAGATGTATACACATTGAGAAACGGGGTAGATTAACAGATGATCAGTGTACAGTAAACCGACTGGTCAGACAACAGATCTTAATTAGGTGTCCCCCCGTCCCCGGTTAACTAACAGGAAACTATACATACACAACGTACACTGACAGATTTTATGATCAATTATTTTTACAAAATTTAAATTTAACGCAAGCATATAACAAATTAAAAATTATGATTCATAGTAAAAAGTCAATTATTTTGATACCCATTATGATACAAAAAGAATTGAAACTGAATATGATATTCTAAAAAAAGTTTTTGTAAACGTAATATAACCAGGTAACTCTTACGCGAGGATTGTCACTAAATTGTTGACACAGAAACCGTTAATCCGCAGTATATTAAAAATAATAGTAGAATCTGTTTTTTCCTCTTTCTTTTTCGATGATAGATTTTTGTGTTTTATCTATAATTAATTTATTTTCAATCATGATTTAATGCTTACATACAAAATTTTCGAATAACAGAGCGAAGAACTCAATCACATTACATCAATCTAAAAGCCGAACTCAATGTAAAAATATTAATGTGTTATAAGCCTTTCAAAAAGATCCACAAATAAAATTGCTTATATTTTGATTAATAAATCAATTCAAGACTTTTGGAAATGTTCAACAAAATACTAGTAGATACCTTTACATGTCCAAACAAATTTTGAAAAAAATAAAGGTTAAATATTTAATATTTTCCATATATTGACAAGAGCGGCGATAGCCTAATGGATAAGGCGTTCGCCTTACAACCCTCAGGTCATGGGATCGCGCCCTGTCTGTGGCGTTTTTTTTAATTTTTGAATTTCGTTCTTTTTCATTATTTTTACCAAATCAAGATATGTGCGAACTCTACATTTATAATATTGATAACAAATCACTATAGAAATAATTTTTCACCCATATAAACAATAGTATCGACTGCGTAATGTGGCTTAATGGTGGTGGCTTAATGGTAGCTTAATGGTAGCTTAATGGAGTTTGGACATTAAGCACCTGTAAGTCTAGCTTAATGGTAGCTTAATGGTGACTTAATGGTGGTCTAAAAGTTACCATTAAGGACCTGTAAGCCACCATTAAGCTCATTAAGCTACATTTAAGCACCCATTAAGGACTTTGAGTTGGCTTAATGGTAACTTAATGGTGGTGTAAATGTTACTTAAAGGTGCTTAATGGTGACTTAATGGTGACTTAAAGACAACCATTAAACCACCACTAAGGACCTATAAGCCACCATTAAACCGGACTTAAAGGGTGTGTTTCATCTTGTGGATTACACAAAACATAACATTGATATTTCAAGCATGTTTTTCTTTAGTGGTCTTACACTTCTAGTACATCGAAGGGAGACCTGAAATTGTTGTATTAGATGGATTTACCTGACTTCTAATAAAACATTTGTTGAAGAGATGTTTTTAATAGTTATAATGGATCTGTTCCTTTTATTTCACAAGAACATAAAAGGACAAATTATTCATTTCTTAGAGGCACCATTTACTGTGAGATTCTACAGTCCTGTGCTGGTACATACCTACACAGGTTTTAGAAGTTGAATTAAATCTGAACCCTGACAGACATTGTGATCTTCTACTTCGTCTGAAACATTTACTGGAATGATCACAGCCTTGCTGAGGCTTACTGTTTTGTCCAGTAGGATTAGAATTCTGGTAGCCATGGCTACTTTTAGGCAGATTTTCAATAGGATCAGGTTCCAAATACTCTAGCCCTACAAGCAGAATTCTCCTTTTACTATTTTGAACTTATTTCATACTGTGATTTTGTAAAAGTATTAATCTTTTTTAGTTTCCGAGACATTTTTTTTAAATATAGAAAATTGTGAAATGTATGTACCAGCACATGAGCGTTTGTCTGCCAGTAAGATCTGCCCTGGGGGGCAAACACAAACAAAACTGCCCTGGGTGTTTCAAAAATTGATAAA